>NC_048220.1:56219506-56393191 GCF_002007445.2 Ailuropoda melanoleuca | reverse complement strand
GGGGGGGGGGGGGGGGTGCCAGCGGTTTTAACGGTCGTTGCACCCTTTCTTCCAACACATAGCCAAATATCTGGAAAATAAATGAGTGACTAATTGGAGAAAGGGTAGAGCAAGAACCTTCTCCGAGGTTGGAGATCCAAGCGGGCTAACATAACACACATACACTGTAAAACTGTTGTAAGCACAATTAAGCACAAACACGACTACCTCCTATTAAAACTAAGGACCAAGGTAGAAGTTAGCAATTCGGGAATTACAAAAGTACCATCTGTGGCACATAGCTCAGGGGAAAAAAAAAAATCTAGCCGCAGAATAAAATGAGGGTAGGGGGGACAGTGGGATAAAGAAAAGACCACAGAAAGATGTAGGAGTAACAGGGGTGATGGAACTGAAATACTGAAAATGCAACAGCAGACATCTGAGGGAAAACTAGCATCTGCTCCTTTTAACACAACAGAATTAAATTTGTGTGAAAAGAAAAAAGTAAACACAGGCAAAGAAGTGAAAGGAAAACCTGCCTTCAAATGTACAGGCATGGTTACGATCTTGTAAGCAGTTATGTAAGATGTCACCATTGGAGAAAGCCAGGTGATCGGTACACCAGATTCTGTACTATTTTTGCAGTTTCTTGCGAGTCTATAATTATTTCAAAATAAAAATTTCTTTATAAGGGACAGAACACTGATCAATGGTGACCAAGGAAAGGGGTTGACTGAAAAGGAGCTTGAGGAAATTTTGGGGGGTAATGGAACTGTTCTATACTTTCATTGTGTTAGTGATTACATCGTTGTTTTGTCTGCCAAAACTCATAAAAGGAATAGATTTTACTGCATGTAAAATAAAACTCAGTTTAAAAAGAGATATTGCTAGGGGTGCCTTGGTGCTCAGTTGGTTAAGTGTCTGCCTTCAGCTGAGGTTATGATCTCAGGGTCCTGGGACTGAGCCCCGCATTACTGTCCTTGTCCTGAGGCTCCCTGCTCAGTGGGGAGTCGGCTTTTCCCTCTCCCTCTGATCCTTCTCCCAGCCTAGCGCTTTCTGTCACAAATAAATAAATAAAATCTTTTTTAAAAAAAATACTGCTAGTAAATGAATTAACTAACAGATTTGAGAAACTGTGGATATAAATGAATTAATAGCTGCCAGTTAAAAGTATTCACTGACTTTTTTTTTTTTGATACAGGGCAGTGAGTTCTGAGTGAGAACTTTAGTGGATGGGTGTTTCCTTCAACTTTAAGCAGTTACTCAAAAAATAGAACTTTCACATACAAACAGAAGAATGCATTGCTTGGCATTGTATTCAATAATCTAGAAACACTTTCATGCATCAACAGTATCATGTTAACCAAAAAGAGAAGGGTTTTTTTTTTGCACTTGAGATGTTTTTAAGTTTCATAATTTACCTGCCAAAACCAAAGAAACAAAGCGAAATAAATCAGGTAACTTCCATGTACTTCCTTTCATCGTATCACTCTTGGCAAGGAATAGTACTGGCCTGTTTATGTGTTTACCCTACAACACTACAGAGTGCTTTAGGGCAGGGTCTGTCATCATTGCATAGCCAGCCTCTTGCAGAGTTCGTCACTAGTAATAAACATTTGTTGAATAAAACAATGGGTTAATCACAAAAAGAGAAGGAAGCTAAAATTAATTGAGAACCCACCAGAAGCCAGAAGCTTAGTTTAGTTTAGTCAGCCATACGATAACCACACAAGATACACATTTTATAGATATGAAAACTGAGACTAATGATCAAACCCCCATTCCTTATTTCATTGGATTTCTCAGTTTCATTTGGACGTGTTGATCACATCTACAAAGTCTTGCTTCCCTTAGCTTCCATAAAGCTACAGTCCCCTGATTTTCCTTCTAGCTTTCTTCACCATTCCTTTACTTACCCTCACAGGCTTCTGTTTGTCCATCACAAGTTTAATATTAACTCACAGTATCCGTTAGGTAGTATGGTCCAAAAATGGGACACAAGCCTAAAATTACATGGCAGGGGCACCTGGGTGGCTCAGTTGGTTACGTGTTCGATTCTTGGTTTTGGCTCAGGTCATGATCTCAGGATCCTGGGATCAAGCCCCGGGTCAGGTCGAGCTCTGTGCTGAGCAGGGAGTCTGCCTGAAAAGTCTCTCCCTCTCCCCCTCCCTCCCATTCACGTGCTAGATTAGTCACTCTAGTTTTGCCAATTCTAGAAAATGATATCATACAGTACATACAGTACATATGTGTCTGACTTTTTTAACTCAGCTGTTTCTGGGATTCATTGATGGATTTATCAGTAATTAGTTACTTTTTATTGCTGATTAGTATTCCACTGTATGATTATACCACAGTTTGTATATCCATTCATCTGCGATAGACCGGTTGTTTTCAGCTTCTGGCCATTATAAATGAAGCTGCAATAAATAATCATTCAGTATTTTTGTGGACATATATTTTCATTTCTCTTGGGTAAATACCTAGGAGTAGACATATATTTTGGGATCAGTATGGAAATGCAAGTTGTGTTCTTTGACTATAATTCTATATTGATCACATTCCTTAGCTTAGGGCTTGTCTTATTTCATAATTCTAATTTAGAGAAACTTTTATTGCTGAACTTAAGTTACTATATGTTGCATTTGATTTTTAGTAGCAGGCATATGTACTTAAAGTATACAAAGTTGGGGACTGTGGCATGACACTCATGGATTCAAGTATTTCTATGGAAATAGCAATGGAAAACCGTCATTTTTTAATGACAATCAAAATTATGTAATTATCTGTTTCCTAAGAAAAGTTTTAGAAAATTTTTGAAGGTTACTGAAAATTAGTTGTAAAAGCCTTTAAAAAAAAAGCTTTTATTTATTTATTTGGCAGATAGAAGGAGACAATCAGGGGGAGCAGCAGAGAGAGGGAGAAGCAGGCTTAGCAGGGAGCCCAACCCCAGGACCCCGGGATCATGACCTGAGCCTAAGGCAGGTGCTTAACCAACTGAGCCACCCAGGCGCCCCAGAGTTGTAAAAGTCTTAATGACAGCAAAGGATAATTTTAACACAGAATCTCAGCAGCAAGATGCTGTAGCTAACAATGTATAGCAATTGGACTGGAGAGCTGTGCTTATATTTTGAAGATCTTATCCTTGAGGGTCTAGTTTGTATTTTGAAGGGTATAACACATTTCAGGAAATAATCCAATTTGAATCGTCTGAATAAAGGTCGGAATAGTTTAGTGAATTTCAGCATTTAGTCTGTCTTTGCTTTCTAATATTCTTATTTGGACATTTTTTTCTTTCAAGAATCTTAAGGACATTTAGGAACCAAAACTTTTGTTTTAAATTTGTCAGGTGAATTCAGAGTTCTAAAAGGATCACTCTGGCGGTGATCTTGTATTACTCAAGTTTCTTGTTTTTTACCACTGAAATTGGTTGAGAGGGCCCTTTGTTCTTTTATTTTGGGGGCTATACAGAAAAAAACTATGCAAGTCTATAGCATATCCTTCTGGGTTATCAGATGCTACCATTGTTCATTGTCTGTAAGCAATGTCGCTGCTCTTTGTAAATTGTAGGTAATTGATAGATATATGTAACTTCTGTTCTGTCTGATAAAGATTTTAATTGACTCCCCCATTTTACCCATGGAAAAATCAGTTCTGTCCCGTTTTGCCTGGTTCCCTGATCTCACATGGGTAAAATGAATTTTAACATATATTCATTTTTATATCTGTATGAAAGTCATGATTTTATCTTTCTCTAAAAATTCTATTTCAACAGAGGCCTGGCAATTTGCACCCAAGAACCCCATAGGAATAAATTCTCACTGTAGACTTTCAGTCCCAACTCTCACTGAAATGTTCAGGACCTTCAAAGGGAAAAGCAGTCCAGAGTCTTTGGAGACATAACAGGACAGCTGCCCAGGCAAACCAAAATCTTGACCAAGATAGTGTCAGGCCCAAGAAAAACGAAATGAGAACGTAGATAAATAGCAAACTATCTTTGATAAAAGAATGTGCCTCACCTTTGGACTATGTGGGGGGGAAAAAGTCATATAGGATATTTGCAGCACCCTATATCCAGAATCCACTGATCTGTAAAGCAACGGGTAGAGAATAAAGAAGTAACTACAGAATCTCAAATTCTTCAGAATTTTTGGTTCGAGCTCCCTGTGCCTTCTAGGCCACAGGTTAGATTCCTTTGAACTACACAGCAAGATGTTCTTCCCTGCTAGACTTTCTACTCATCACCCAGTAAAGAAAATACCAGGAGCGTAAAGAGACAAGATCAATGTACATACACAGGGTCTGCCTTTTTGCTCACAAGAACTTGAATGTCCTGTTCAATAATGACCTGTTTCCTTTAATGTTCTATGGCTATGTTTACTGATCAGGAATTAATTCTGATTGTAGGATTCAGTTGCATATTGCTATACTGGTGTGTTATAATGATGTTTTGCATTAAGACTTGTGCAGCCTGCAGTCCTGGAAGCCTTTGTGCAATTTTAATTCACGAAGCTGCCCTAGATCCAGACCATATCAGAAGTTGCTCCCAAGGCAATGACTCTCTTTAGGCTGCCTCTTAAAATAAATGACAATAATGTGCATTTGCTCGGCCCCTTCATCTGCAGTATCTCATTAGAGAAATGGAAGGCACACTGTGGAAAGGATACCAATTTGGCATCAAGAAGTTATAGAGCTTCTGCTACTTACATGATGTGTAGATTTCAAGCCGTCACTTACCCTCTCTGAACCTCAGGATCCATTTATCTATAAAACAGAATTAGTAATAATCCCACATTTCCAGGGTGTGAAAAACAAAAAGATACATATTCTCAAATTTATGAGGTTGACACATAGGGATAATAGAATAATAGGATCATTAATATAATCAATAATCTGTGTTTTCTAACATAGAAAGATGACCAGGTACAAAACAATATGTTAAAGTATGACTTCATTTATGGTCCTATAGAAAAGTAATAAAAACAACTAAAAATTAACAATGCCTATCCCTAGGTAAGGAGATAATGAATGGCTTTTCTTCATACTTTTTTGGTATTTCAGATTTAGAAGAAATAATGTATCATCAATGTGTTACTTTTCATGATAAATTTAAAGACTGCTACCTCCAATAAAAAAAATTAAAATTGATGTCTGTAATTTTTAGTTGGGATCAAATGATTTACAACATTAACTTTACTGAATATATATTTGACACAAAGAAAAGAATGTTACCTGGATGACACTACAGATAAAGGACTGGTATCCAAGATCTACAAAGAACTTCTCAAACTCAATACACGAGAAACAAATAAACAAATCAAAAAATGGGCAGAAGATATGAACAGACACTTTTCCAATGAAGACATACAAATGGCCAACAGACACATGAAAAAATGTTCAAAATCATTAGCCATCAGGGAAATTCAAATCAAAACCACACTGAGATACCACCTTACGCCAGTTAGAATGGCAAAAATAGACAAGGCAAGAAACAACAATTGTTGGAGAGGATGTGGAGAAAGGGGATCCCTCCTACATCGTTGGTGGGAATGCAAATTGGTACAGCCACTCTGGAAAACAGTGTGGAGGTCCCTTAAAAAGTTAAAAATTGAGCTACCCTATGATCCAGCCATTGCTCTACTGGGTGTTTATCCCAAAGATACAGACGTAGTGAAGAGAAGGGCCATATGCACCGCAATGTTCACAGCAGCATTGTCCACAATAGCTAAATCGTGGAAGGAGCCGAGATGCCCTTCAACAGATGACTGGATTAAGAAGCTGTGGTCCATATATACAATGGAATATTACTCAGCTATCAGAAAGAACGAGTTCTCAACATTTGCTGCAACATGGACGGCACTGGAGGAGATAATGCTAAGTGAAATAAGTCAAGCAGAGAAAGTCAATTATCATATGATTTCTCTCATCTATGGAACATAAGAACTAGGATGATTGGTAGGGGAAGAAAGGGATAAAGAAAGGGGGGGTAATCAGAAGGGGGAATGAAACATGAGAGACTATGGACTATGAGAAACAAACTGAGGGCCTCAGAGGGGAGGGGGGTGGGGGATTGGGATAGACCAGGGATGGGTAGTAAGGAGGGCAAGTATTGCGTGGTGCACTGGGTGTTATACGCAACTAATGAAGCATCAAACTTTACATAGGAAACCGGGGATGTACTGTATGGTGACTAACATAATATAATAAAAAATCATTAAAAAAAAAAAAAGAATGTTACCTGGATGAAATTATATCCTGTTGTTCTGTAAAGGGAGTTACAATGGAGGCAAAGAGGTTAACTTCAAAGAGAGAAAAGCCAAAATGTGATTTCCAGCATAGGATGATAATGGGACATTCCAAATGTACAATTTCCTACCCTGGGCAACCCAGTGTTGGCCATGGAGAATGTCCTTTCATTATTCAATCTTCCTCAAATTAAGGGGCTGATGGTATAAATATATAAGCAGAGATTGTAGAAGGATATAAACAGGCATCCTTATTCTATATATACTCAAGACATGTTAAGAGGCATATTATGGAACATGAATAATGACAGGAGGAAAGAGGACAAATGTCGAATCTCAAAGGTCAAATGAAATAGGCTACAGTGGGGTAGTGCTGCTACATCTTTGATGTAATGTTTGACTGCTTTGTAATATGATGCTTTCAATTATTAATGCTGTTTGGTGTGTTTGATAAAGAGGAGGTGAAGTTTATTGCCATACAGACTTGTCTTTGATATTTGATTTTTTTTTAAGATTTTATTTTTAACAAATCTCTACACCCAAAGGGGCTTGAACGTACAGCCCCAAGATCAAGAGTCACCCCCCCCACACCAACTGAGCCAGCCAGGTGCCCCCGATACTGGTTCTTAACACACACAACATACACCCTACTTGTAATAGTCAGATGTTCAGGCTCGTCAGAAATGCTATTTCACTTAGATGATTGGTCATGATGGCCTCATGAGGATGGTCCTGTAGGGTGATGGAACAGCCACTGGGTGAAGTACAGAACTTTAAAAGACCAGTGAAGTATTGCATGCCTTCCTAAACGCTTATGAATTCCACTAGTCTCAATAAAGCTGTTTAGTCAGAGGTTACTGACTTATGTGACACTTGGCCTAGAGATTCCACCAATCCGAAGCTGCCTATGGCTCTAACCAGGCTGTATAATGCTGAAGGACAACTGCCTGGAATAAGAACATCAACCCATTTGATATGAAAACACTCTGCATGTGAGCTATACCCTTGCCACATTTAATAAATGTCTTTGCTAAGCATTGTACGAGTGTGTGATATCTTCATCTTTCAGAAATCTAACTAAAACAATCTGGATTGATATATCCAAAAGGTGATATTTGGTAGGCACTTTGGTGTATAAACTCAGAGTTCATGAAAGAGGTCAGGCTGAAAATACATATAGTGAAGCTATATCCTATACCTACTTAACTTATATTAACTCTACTCTACGTGCTTGCCAAAAAAACCAACCAACCAAGAACAACAGCAAAAACCCACACATTTTTCATATAACATAGACCCTAAATGTAAGCCAACAACTTCTTCTAGTGTTCAACTCAAGAAACAACCTTCTGCTCCAATAGCAGAGGAAAACTGGCTGTGTACGATTTCTTGACTGATAGTATACACACTCAAAATCATGTACACAGGATTTTAAAGGAGATTTTTCAAATGCAATTTTAACTCTATTTTTGCCTTTCACACTGACTTTAGATCCTAACCCCTGTGGAAAAAGTCACTTCCCTGTATTTGGGTGTCACTGATACTCAGGTGACAGTTACAGCTATGGTCACAGAAGACACTATTCAAGGGAGACTATATAGAGTGAGAAAAGAGAGCAGAGGATGGCATCCTTGAGAACATCAATATTTTAGAAATAAGTAGGCGAGCTCACAAAGATTCTAAGAGAATTAGGAGGGAGACAGGAAAGGCCAGATAATTAAAAACACCAAGAAGAGAGTTCCCAAAGAGTAGTTAACAAGATTAAAAATAAAGCAAAGGGGGCGCCTGGGTGGCACAGCGGTTAAGCGTCTGCCTTCGGCTCAGGGCGTGATCCCGGCGTTGCGGGATCGAGCCCCACATCAGGCTCCTCTGCTGTGAGCCTGCTTCTTCCTCTCCCACTCCCCCTGCTTGTGTTCCCTCTCTCGCTGGCTGTCTCTGTCTCTGTCGAATAAATAAATAAAATCTTTAAAAAATAATAAATAAATAAAGCAAAGAAATCAAGGAATCCCATTGATGGGATTTGGAAATTAAGAAAACACCAATGACTTAGCAAGAGCAGTTTTGATATTATGGTGGGGCTCTAAGTCTTTTAGGATGGATTACAAAATGGATGGGTCTTTAAAAATAACATAAAAGGGAAGCAAGGAAGTGAGGACCTCAAGCTTTTCTATGAAGGAAAGCAAACGATGGGGTGGCAGGTACCAGAGAATCAAGGGATGGTAATTTGGTATTTCACTTTTTAAGTGAGTGTGACTTGATCCAGTGTATCAGTCAAGCATGAGAACTAAAAGGAAAGGGGAGATAACTGAGGAACCACAGTCTCCAAGGAAAAAGGAAGAACCTGAGTTCCAAGTACTAATTTGCACTACCTGGAAAGAGGACAAAGGAGAAAGATGTAGTGACAGGAGTGAAAACAGATGTCTTTTTATTTGGGAAAGAAGAAATGCAGAGGGAGTAGGACTTGAGGAAAGTTCATTTCTGATAGCTTCTTCATTCTCTGTGAAATGGGAAGTTAGAAGAGCCATTTCCGAAAGTGAAGAGAGGGCTTTAAAAAAACATGTAAAATTTTGTAATTGTCTTTCAAGGAAATAAGAGAAGCTGAAAAGGAATATATAGCATTTGAGAGTCTAAGACTGGATTCCCATATTTGCAGAGGTACTACTTCCTACACTTTGTGTTAATTTTTTCAGTACCATTCATCCTGCGTAGATGAAGAAGCATAAAGAGTAGATGAGTGAAGAAGAACTGAAGGGGTAGAATAAATCAATTAAGTTGCTACTAGAAGAGAAGTAGAAATGAGATCCATGGAATCTGATCAGGATGATAAAAAAAAAAAAAGGACGCTAAGAGGGCATCAATGGAGTTGGAAAAAGCAGAGAAGTCAGGGGACTGCGATTACCATGATGTCATTAAGAGAGTAGGCTTGTAAAAACAAGAGATGACTGATGGAATAGGAGAGTATATTTGGAGAAGAGATTGATGTGTGAGCTTTCAGCTGTATGGATTAGTGAGTTCTGGTAAGGACAAGGCCCATGAGGTCAATACAACGTGGACTGCTGAAATAGAATGGACATGAAGCCATAAGCATTGAATAGACCACAGAACTGAGACCATTGTAGCCAGGGGATCATTCATTAAGGTCTTGAAATTTCTGCAGGAGTCGGGTTAGGGAGAAAGATAGTGAACCCGGTACTGTTATAGGATTTCTTTTCCTTTAGTTCCTGCCGCTCTTGGTCATACTGCGTCGAAGAATGAAGAGGTAGACCAGACGAAAAGTGGTGGGCATCAAAGCAAAGTTTATTGAGAGTACAAAGCTCCTGAAGAGGGAGGGGACCCAAAAGGGTTTCCCCCAGAGTTTCTAAGTCCAAGAGTTTTTATGGGTTTGTTTTAATCTGATTAACCATCCCTGTGTCTGTCATCCAATCAGGTTTTTGTCATCTATCTATCATGTGGGAAAGGGTGGAGGGCTCCTTCCAGGGTGGTGTAAAATCATTTTAGGGTTGGTTTCCTCTTAGGGTGGGGGCCCCTTGTCCCTGCCTGCCTTTCTTCCAACTATCCTTCATTATCCAAAAATCGAGATGAATGTGGAAAATTAAGAAAAAAGATGGTGATGAGGAGCATAAGAAATGGTACAGATAGGTTGGTATAGAACCAACTCAAGAAAAAATTTGATAGGGAAGTAAAATGATCTGGATTTGGCACTTTGGAGCTAGGAGAATGCAGCAATACTTCCAGGCTGTGAGGAAAGGAGTGAGGCTAAAGTAAAGTAGAGGCTTCAAGGAGACCTGTGTTTCAAATAGGTGGGTGTATTAGTCAGGGTTCTCCAGAGAAACAGAACTTATAGGATATATATAGATATGTAAAAGAGAATCATTGTGAGGGACTGACTCACAGGATATGAAGGCTGAGAAGTCCCATGATCTACTACCTGCCAGCCAGAGGCTCAGGAAGCCAGTGGTGTAGTTCTAGTTCAAATTCGAAGTCTGAGAACCAGGACAGCCAGTGGTGTTAGTCCCTCTCTGAGTCCAAAGGCCCAAGAAGTGGGGTCTGATGACCAAGAAGATGAATGTCCCAACTCAAGCAGAGAGAGCACATTTGCCCTTCTTTTACCATTTTGTTCTATTCAGGGCCTCAACATCAATGGGTTGTATGATACCCACCCACACTGATGAGGGTGATCTTCTTTACCCAGCCTATAGATTCAAATGCTCATCTTTTCTAGAAGCACCCTCACAGACCCACCCAGAAGTAATCTTTAGCAGCTCTCTGGGCATCTCTTAGATCAATCAAGCTGACAAAATTAACCATCACTGTAGGTCTACATTCATATTGGCTCTCTGTGGAAAATGGAAACTGTTAAGCCTATTAATGGTCATCCATTCTTTTCACAAACTTACAGAGAATCTAGCATATGCCAGGCACTGTGCTAGGCGCTAGACATACAAGAACAAGACAGGCAGTGCCCCTGCCTTAATGGAGTTTATAGAGTTTTTAATCAGTAAGACCCCAGACAAATACGTAGAAAAACTTTTCAGCCTGAGCATGTTATGAGGATCTGTAGATCTGGTTGTGGGAGGAAGGTTAAAGGCAAAATCAAACAAAGCTTTCTCAAGAAAAAAGATACGTAACACAATTGTCAGGAATTGACATTGATAATATTGATAAACCTGCCCATGTCTTTGAAAAAGTCACTGATAGAGCTGTTTACTACAGAGCAAACTCTAGTTTACTGTATCTTTAGGGGTCATTTACATTACAACAAGGCACAGAATCAACTGATGTGGAAATCAGTTAAGAATGCTTTAATAGCAAAACAACCACAGAACTGTATAATGTTATTCTAAAACATAATACCTAAGCATCACATGAAAGCTAAATTTAAATGTTTTATGCATGCAAGATGGAACATTTCTTAGATGCTTTTAGAAACACTATTATAGATTGCTATTCTGAGTACAAAATGACAAGAGCTGTGAAAAGAACTACACATGAATTATAGGTAAATAATATGTGACTTATATGTAAATTACATGTAAGATCATTATTCCTTTGACACTTGGCAAGCTTTACCGAATAGGAGTATTTCAATTACAATCAGCAAATTTCAGAGAGAAGCATTCAACCATTTTAGATCCACTTTGAATAAGTTTTCCTACATCACCAAATCTACAAATACAGTCAATATATGAATAATTTTCGATAAAAAGCCCAATAGTGTCTGGAAGATAAAAAGTAAACTAACAATGTCAAGTTATCAGAGATAAAACTTTCCATAAGTAAATGTAATAAAATTGATAAGATATAAAACTTAAAACAAAAAAAATCATCAAAATCTTTAAAAATAGCTAACTTGCACCATGTAATGGAGGAGAGGATAAAAAGGGAGGAAAAAGAACATAAAGCAACAGAAACTTTTGACAATGCACCCATTTTCCTAGAGTACAAAATGTGCAAGCCTCAAATCCTGAAGCCAACAGCTCTCTTTAGCCTTCTCAGCACACCCTCACAACCTGAGGCTTGAGCATAAGCTTTTAGGGCCCAGTAAAGCCTTTGGGAGGCTTGCCATCTCAGGTTTCACTGTGGATAAGGCTCAGTGAACAAATACCAGACTGAAACACAAGCTGACCTACCCTTAGGAGGAGGGATTTGGCTTAGGATGGGTTTAGGGATTTCAATCCTGTGTTTGCTTTCTCAACCTCCACAGATCATGCCCAAGGCCCCCTACCTTTCTGCGGCACTACAAATCTTTCATTCATTTCACTTGTTTCCTAGAACACACACATTCCAGAAAATGTTCATTAATATTTCATAAAATAACATGCTTCTGTCCTCCGTTAAGTAAAATCAGGGATATAGTCACACAGAAAATATGCTTGGGCAACGTATAAAACATGAGAGCCACTTGGTCATTCAACAACCACTTATTCAGTAAGCACAAAGTGCTTTGAACAAAGCAGTATAAAGATGAAGTTCTTGGTCACAAGCAATAGAAACTGACTGGCTAATTTTAGCAGGAAAGGAATTTATTGGCAGAATATCAAGTAGCTCACAGAATCAACAGGAAGACTGAAGAACCAGGCTGGGGGGAAAGAAACAGGCAGAAACTAAGGGCAATCAGACAGTAAGAACCACGAGGTCATATCCAGCTTCAGTTAAGATACTTTCGCTAACTGCATCATAAGTAGATACTGCTAGACACCGTGCCCAAAACACTGGCCACTGGGAACGTATTTCAACCATCTCTGCCCATTTGCATGATTCAGTTCAGATTCAAATTCCCAAATTTGATTGGCCAAACCCAGGTTTCATGATCACACTCTCTCTGCTAGCATTGGGAAGAGGGGATATCTGGCTAACTGGGTTTTTAGAGAGGGAGTTAGAGTGCTAGTTCTTACCAAGACTCACACAGTGGGGAATTGTCCTGAAATACAAAGAGAGTCTGAATGCTCAATAGCCAAAGAAATTGTAAATATGCACCTCAATCCACAACTTTGACCATTCAATATGTACTTTGTCCCCCATACTTTCCCAAAGAGATGCTCTGGCCATCACTGCTACAAGTTGTCAGAATGCCATATTTATTTTTAAGGGAGGTAGGGATGATCCACCAGATAATATTTTCATTATTGCCTTCCTTTACCCTTACACTAACTTATTCTCCATAGAGACAACTACTGATCCTGACTTTGAGGTAATATTAAAGTATATCTTCTGTAGAAGCATCACTACTGGGGGTAGAGGATTATGAAAAGTTCACGTTCCTAGCAGTGAAAAGATCAGTTTTTAAAAGTGCATTTTTTTCCAGGATACCTGGGTGGAGCAGTCGGTTAAACATCCAACTTTTGGTTTAGGCTCAGGTCATGATCTCAGGGTTATGAGATCAAGCCCAGGGTCAGGCTCAGTGCTCTGTGCAGAGTCTGCTTGAGATTCTCTCTCCCTCCGCTCATACTCTCACTCTCTCTAATATAAAATAAATCTGTTTTAAAAAGTGCATTTTTTAAGGTGTTGATCAATAGTGGAAAGACAAACCTCAATCTCACAATAAAAAGAGTACAAAAGGGTACTGGTACTAGCACTGTGTTAGAATTGCAAAGACAAGAGAGTACCTCCCCTCCAATAGCTTAGAGTATAGCAGGGTGACAGACATTTGAATAGACCTTTGGAATGTAAGGTGAGAAGTACTGTAGCAGAACTATATGCAGAATTTGATGGAAGAATGTAGGAAAGACCCTAATCTCAAATGTGGGGGACAGAGTGGTAAGGGTGGCAGGGAAGACTCCCCAGAGGACGTGAGGACATGACAACCTGAGCTATCTCCTGAAGGATGAGTAGGAGTTAGCTTCTATCTTGTGAGCGTATTTTATAATCAGGAGCAATAAATCACTCAGACAGCAGTTATGTTGCATTTTTATTGAGAGCACTTCCAATAGTGCCCTTTATTTCACCTATCATAATACTTATCATGCTGTATTGTAAGCACCAGTGCTCCTGTCTCTCCACCAACCTTAAATCTCTGTGGCGATAGGGACCACGTCAGTCCTGGTTCTAGCTGTATTCATGGGATCCAGCACAGTACCTGGCACAAGGTGACAAATACGTGTTTGATAAAGGGAGAACAATGCCAAAACATTTTACACAGAGAAATAACTGCTAGAGAAACACTCTTGACAACTAGTTAAGATACTGTTGAACTTTAGAGGCAGCTTGAGTATAGATTACTTCTCGTAGGTACTTATGACAGTGAAGTCATTAATCTAGGATTATATCTTTGATTTGCTCTAAAAGATTCAAAGATTCAACTACTGCTTGCTAAATAAAAATGCAAAAGAGATTAAGAGTAATGCTGTTCATCTTTTTTACATAAAAAAGAAGGGTTAACTTCCAAACTCTTTATTTTCCCATTAAATTAAATGACAAGACTTCTTTAAAAAACAAATAAACAAAAAGCAACCCAGGTCTTTAAAGGGGAGTAGTACTACACGCTGCAACGTAATAGGAAGGAGAAGTATAAAGGTAATCTAGTATCTCTCTTTAGCTGGAGAGGCAGGAAACTTAAGGTTGAGGGTTAATGCTTTCCGATGCATGAAAACTTACCGTGGTCACACGGAAAACAACATCCCACTCTATAAAAAAACATTGGCGTTTGCAATAAATTGAATCCCAAATAGATGATACCAACAGTTCTCACA
Source organism: Ailuropoda melanoleuca (assembly GCF_002007445.2). Lineage (NCBI taxonomy): Eukaryota > Metazoa > Chordata > Mammalia > Carnivora > Ursidae > Ailuropoda > Ailuropoda melanoleuca. Next base: position 56,378,778 of record NC_048220.1, on the reverse strand, counting down.
TAGGGTGCACCAGAATTACCCAGATTATTAAAACACAGATTACTGGGCACCACCCCCCAGAGTTTCTGATTCAGTAAAGACAGAAAGAGGCCAAGAATCTGTAAAAATATGATCATATTAAAGATATTAAAAATCCAAATCATAATTTAGGTTTGAGAAAACAATGAAAAAGAAGAGGTTGATTCAAAAAACAGTATTTCAAGAAGTGAGAATACTCATTCTGATTTTTAACAATGATGGCTTAAGAGACAATTAGTAAACCAGAAGAAAGATATGAAACAATTACAAAGAATGCAGCTACTATAGAAATAGAAAATATGAGAAGTTAAGAGCAGGGGGGCAATCCATTCTGTTCTGCCTGGGACTTTCTTGGTTGAAAATCCCACAGCCTCGGAAACCCCTCAGTCATAAGCAAACTGGGTGACTGGCCATCCTAGTTATCAGACATAAAGAATAGAATGAGAAGGACCAAACAGAGGAATTTCAAGACAAAAAAATAATAAGAATAGAAAGAGGAAATATTTTAAAAAGAAAGCAAATGTGAATTTTCTAGAATTGATGAATATGAATTCTAAGAATCACAAATGAGAATCTTAAGATCCAGGGATCACAAATACCAAGAAAGAAAAATAAAAACAGATATACCCAGACACATCATAGCAAAATTTCAGAACATATAAGATGAAGAGTAGGTATTCAGGGTTACCACAGAGAGAAAACAGATTACCTACAATGAGATAAAATATAGACTGGCAGGACATAATAAGAATATTATACAGAAGTCCATATAATAATAAATTTAAAGGCCTGAGATGCAATAACTTGCCACCAAGAATTCTATACCCAGCCAAAAAGTAAGTTAAGACAACACCTGCACTCCCACCCCATGAAAGGCTCTTCTCACACTCACTGTCATAAAGGGAGGCTTAGGGGTGCCTGCTTGGCTCAGTTGGTAGAGCATGTGACTCTTGATCTCAGAGTCATGAGTTCAAGCTCCACATTAGGCGTAGAGCTTACTTATAAAAAAAAAAAGAAGAGAAAAGAAAAGAAGAGAAAAGAAAATTAAATAAATAAATAAATAAATAAATAAATAAATAAATAAATAAAGGGAGGTTGAGCCTCACGGTGTATTCTGCCACACCACGGACTAAGCTTGCCTCTTCACCAGACGGTGAGAGACTGGGGGCACATGTACTTGCTGACAGCCCTTGCCAAATACCCTTCATGGTGTTCACCTCGAGCCTCTTTGTACAACATAGGGAAATTCACACTTGATCTTAGCCAAAAGTCCCAGAAGCAGTTGTATAACACAGGGAAACCCAAAGTAACCAAAACTGAAAAAAAAGCTGAAACCAGCATGCTATGGAAATCACCACCAGCTAATCTGAGAGATTTGTCCATAAACGGATGGTAAAGGAGGAGACAGGAGAGGATACATTGAAACCATGGAATGGAGAGTCAGGATTGAGGCCTTTACAAACATTAGCCAAGATCTTGGAAAAGCTACAGTGGGAGGATGAGAGAGAGAGAGAGAGAGGGAGAGGGAGAGAAAATCTCTGTTGGAAAAAAGAACCATTAAAGGAAAGCTGTCTCTCACAGTCCTCATCATGAGGAGAGGGGGGGAAAAATTTACCTGGCGAATTTACAAGCACAAACCTGCCTGTACTGGGTTTGGTATGCACATTAATTTGTGTGGTCTAGGAAAGTTTGTTCCAAATGCTTCTGGCTCAGTAATGCCCTAAGGCATCCAGCAGAAGCCAAGGCAATTCCTCACTAGAAAAATGCACCTTCAGTTTGGGTTTTGCCGTACTCAGTTCCACCACAAAAAATATAAATGTGTCCGTGTGTGTGTGTGTGTGTGTGTGTGTGTGTGTGTGTATTATTGATGTAAGTTAATAGCTCTTCTGATATGTATTATGCAACTTTGTTATTCAAGCAGCTCAATATATCATTAGTGCTAAAATTGAACTCCTTTTAGAATTCAATAGTTGCCAGCTTATTTGCTCAGGTATACATTCCTGATACCTCCTGCTCCACATTTTATAAAGGCATTATATGATGTTCAATGAACTCCCTCATTTGTGACAATCAATGTTTGACATTCTGAAAGTTTAAGTCATTTGATCTACAGTTAGATTTTAATAAAATTATACAACTCCCTGAATCTTTAATTATATACTTACCAAGCCATATATAGCCAATCCTTCTAAAAGGCTTCTTTTATTCAAAATAATAACCTTCTCTTTAGTGTTTCCTCAACAACTACCAGCCTCTAATAAAAGTTCTCATGATTGTTGGGGTTTTTGTAAAAAAGTATATTCTGATATCACTTTTAATACCTGGCATAGTATGAATTATGTGATGAATTATTTAATGTCTATGTGATTAGAGAAAGAGAAGGGAGGCAGAATTCAGGGTATGGATGCAAGTAGTGAGAGGGTGTTGATCTGAGTGTTAAGCATTAGCTCAGCTGCTGAAACTTTTTGGAACTGTAAACCGAATGTCCCAGGCCTTACATATATGCCTTGAGGGCACCATCAACTTTTATAACTGTGGGACCTCGGTGCCTTGCCAATACCTTGCTCTACCTGAAGGCCTTCTGGTAGCCCCTGGGGTTGTCTCCAGTACTTTCAAGAGCCTGTGCTCTCCTACTCTTACATCCAATCTCCTCTGTGCAACCACCATGTCTACAGACTCCTGTGGGCCCCAAAGCTCCACAGGGATGCTTCCTCTGCTCCTTAGGAAGGAAGGTGACTTGCCTAGAGTGCTATCTCCTTTAGCAAAGCCTTCAAGGTGTCACAGTAACACCTTCAACCCTCCCTACATTGGAGCCAAGCTCCTTACATGTCTTTAGATGCGGAAATGGGAAAAATGATCATGCCACAGGGCTTAGTCCTGGTCTCTGGGCAGGTCTGGATGATCAGGTGTCACCTTTTCCCCTCCGACTCATTGCTGCTTTGGTCCCTGGCTCCAAACACACAAAAAGCTCCTCTACTCTCCACTCCAATCACTCAATAAATTGATGCACGCACACCAGCTTAGGCTCAACTGGGATATCTAGCTATAAAACATTTTCTTATTCATTCAAAAAACATCTGTGGAGTACCTATTATGTGCAGGGTGCTACGCTAGAAGCTGTGGCAGACACAAAGAGGAATTAGAGGCAGCTACTTGGGCATGAGATTGACATGTTTCCACCCAAAACAGATGACCAAGGAACCCAGTTGTAGTATTCTCTTTTAAAGAATCTCATCCACCCTAACATCCATACCACATTCTGAAATTTGACATTTAAAAATCTGACTTAGCGGGGCACCTGGGTGGCTCAGCGGTTAAGCGTCTGCCTTCGGCTCAGGGCGTGATCCTGGCGTTACGGGATCGAGCCCCACATCAGGCTCTTCTGCTATGAGCCTGCTTCTTCCTCTTCCACTCCCCCTGCTTGTGTTCTCTCTCTCGTTGGCTGTCTCTATCTCTGTCGAATAAATAAATAAAATCTTTAAAAAAAATAAAAATAAAAAAAAATAAAAATCTGACTTAGGACAATGGGAGTCTAAGCCAAATAAAGGAAAGCCTACATTGCTCCTAAAAGGTAATGAATGATGGTGAGTTTTATTATTCAGGAAAATGAATAAAAATTCAAAGCAATTTAAATCGAGAAAATCTGACTTAGGACAATGGGAGTCTAAGCCAAATAAAGGAAAGCCTACATTGCTCCCAAAAGGTAATGAATGATGGTGAGTTTTATTATTCAGGAAAATGAATAAAAATTCAAAGCAATTTAAATCGAGTATCTGCCTGCCCATAAAGAGCCATTATCTCCTGGTACCTAAGCTACCACCGAGCCATTACTTTTGGAAGCTGTACTAATTCTTTCAGTAAGTTCCTGCCTTGGGCAGTGAAGGGCTAGGACTGAAAAGCCTGACTCCTTTAATTAGCATGCCTATCACCTTGCCCTGTGATGGCAGATGACAAAAGTTCCACATCACTGTAGACAAACAAATGATTCATATCAGAACAGACACCTAACTGATTGTCAGGAAAAACTTAAGTCATAATAATGACACCTAAAAGAGAGATGCTTACCACCACAGGGCGAAGAAACAAAACGAAAGTAGTTTCCTACTGTGTGGAAATGTATACAAGATGGATATATTTAACATGACCAAAAAAAATCTACCTCCTGGATTCCTGTTCCCTCTGAAACTGTGGGATTTATAGCCAGATAGGAATATTTTAGACCCATGCTGTGTAATACACTAGCCACCAGCCACATGTGGCAAGTCTGAACTGAGATGTGCTCTAAGTTTGAATTCTATGCCATATTTCAAAGACTTATTAAAAATAAACAATGTAAAAGACGTCATAAATATTTTTAAATATTGATCATATGTTGAAATCAATACTTCAGGTTAAGTAAAATACTTTAAAAATAATTTAAATGATTTCCTTTTCATTTTTAAATGTGACTACTAAAAAACTTTAAATTACATGATAGCTTGCATTATAATTCCATCGGATAGCAATGTTTTAGGCATGGCTGTATTTACTGTATTTAGAGATACTAACTTGGAGCTGGTGTTTAGGTATCTATTTGTTCCACTAACACTACCTCTGACAGGGTTATTCTCGCAAGCAAATGTCACTGTTCAGTATTCTATGAGACAGATAAATAGTAACTTGTGCCTAGAGAAGACCAATGTTCTAACATCGCACTGAATTCAAAAGAAGGCTCACCATGAAGAAGCCTACAAAACAGGGCCTTTTCACACTATGGCTTCAGCTACACGAGCTAGCATAAAAAGCTAAATTAGATAAATCTAGAGATGATCCCAGTAAGAGCCTATGGCCACTAAGAATTGATATTATTTGGCCCAAATTGAAGGGAAAATTCTATGGAAATGAATAGAATATATTTGTGTGTCCTAAAGTTGAGAGAGTGAATAACAAGGTCAAAGACACTGAAAGCACACTTGTATAGACTGAATTATGTCCCTCCCCATTCATATATTGAAACCCTCACCCCTGGTGTGACTGTTCTTGAAGATAGGGCCTTTACAAAGGTAATAAGGGGTAAATGAGGTCATAAGGAGGGTCCCTAATCCCATAGGACTGGTGTCCTCATAAGAACGGTTTGGGAGCTGTGCCTGGGTGGTTCAGTTGGTTAAACACGGGACTCTTGATTTTGGCTCAGGTCATGAGCTCAGGGTCATAAGATGACCCCCAAGTGGAGCTCAGGGTAGTGAGATCAAGCCCTGCCTTGAGCCCACCTCAAGCCCCGACAGCCTCCCTGCTCAGCGAGGAATCTGCTTGAGATTCTCTCCTTCTCCCTCCCCCTTTGCCCTCTCCCCACTCTCTTTCTCTCTCTCAAATAAATAATCTTAAAAAAAAAAAAAAAGGGGGCAATGGGACAGAAGACCACTGCTCTCTCTCCCCACCATGACCCCCAAGTGAGCACAGAGGAAAGGCCATGTGAAAATAAAGTGAGAAGGCAGCAATCTGCAAGCCAGGAAGAGAGTCCTCACCAGAAACGGAATTTGCTGGCTCCTGGATCACAGATGAGCTTCTAGAACTGCAGAAAAAAGAATGTCTATTGGTTAAGCCAGACTGTGGTACCTCATTATGGCAGTCAGAACAGACTAACACAACCTTAAAGAGAATTCTGCAGAAAAAGTTTATAAAACCATTTTAGTGGATCTTTTACTGCCTTCCGTTGTTGCTGGTGTGACGCTACATAACAGAGAGTGGGTCCTGATACCTTAACGGCGACACGGAATTACTAAAGAAGTCAGCAACACAGTCAAAGGTTCAAGAACGGTAACTTTCCAATCCCTGAGAGGATATTTTGAAAATTTTAAATTCTGCAAAAAGACTGCTGAGATATCTATATGTTCCTTGGGACCTTTCTAAAAATTTTCTTGCTGAGAAAGTACCTCAGAAATTTCAAGAGAAGCATAAAATCTTAGCTGTAGATGTCATTCTAATGAATACCAAAGAGATTTTCATCTTGTTCTTTTATCTTGTATTCAAACTAGCCCTTAATTTAATACATCTTCACCAAAGTAGTTCTCATTAACAAGAATATGCTTTAAAATCAGGCCATTATCCATACTAAATTAATGCAATGGAGCATTTATTTTAATTCTAGACAGGTGGGTATCAAACTTTTCTGGCATTAAGAATCATGTGTGAGGTTTGTTAAAAATACAGATTCTGGGATCCCATTCCCTGGAGATTTTGACCAGGGAGGTGTCTAGGGTGGGGCCAGAACTTTATATTTAAAATACACCTCAGGGGGATCTTGACGTAGTCAGTCTCTAGATCATACTTTGAGAAACACTATTCTAGGTGTCAAGCAAATTTGAAGAACAGCTTATCGTAAATTTGAATGGAAATATACTTAATGTTGTCTGCATGCTCACCATGAGTATAATTATATTTTGAAATGTATTATGGGCCCTCATTTTTTTTCACTCACAGTTATAATCTCAACAATGGCAATTTTAATAAAAAGATTTTGTACGTTAGTTTCATTTACTGTTTCACACACAAACTATGCGCTAAAAATCATGTCAACACTCCAACTGAAGGGGCATTTTTAAAAAGGTGTAAAGAAAATTTGCATTCCACAGTAAGTTTTGATCTAAAATAAACAATGAAAAGAAAAGAGAAATGTACTTATTCATACAAGTATGTATTAGAGACACTATTGGTAATGCGTATTCATTTAGGCAACAAATAGACATGGTGGCATTGTGCTAGCACTGTGGGAGAGACACCGGGCAGAGAGCTATCCCCCAGAGGCTTTCAGTCTGGTAGGAGAGCTCAGGCATGGGCACAGCTCCTCACACAGAAGATAAGAAGGGCTACGCCCTAAGAAGTATAAATTGAACACTGTGGGGATTCAGGGGAGGGAACATGCAGTATGGTTGCAGCAAAGGCTGATGTGGGGAAATGGTGGAAGATGAAGCAAGAGAGTTATAGGCAAGGGTCAGATCATGAAGAGTCTCGTGTGCTGAACTGAGGGTCAATATTTATCCTAAGGGCCATGAGGAGCCATCGGCAGATTTTAAGGAAAGCGACGACATGCATTTACTCCCCCAGTCATTACGGAACACCTGCTGCATACCGAGCAATGAGATAAACCGCTGACCAGAGTCGCCTGTGAAGCTTTAAACTGTGTCTGAGCCCAGGCCCCACTCAGACCCACCCAATTAGAACCTCCAGGGCTGGTGAACAGCACCGTGTCATTGAAAATCTTTCTTTCTCAGTGATTCTGATGCCCAGCCAAGTTAGGCGACCATCATTGAAGGGCGTATTTAAATATATCCACGAACAACTCTTTGCCCTACGGTGTCTTTGCAGGAAGAATATTCGAGCAAAAGAACTGAGCTAGTGATAAAATCACGTACGTGGCGGATGTTACTGCAATCAACAGGACAGGAGGGAGCGATAGGGAAGCTGGACAGGTAAGATAGACGTCAACAGATGGGGTTACTTAAATTCTTGAACAAGGGAAAAGACACGCTGAAAAAATTATTTTAGGAAACTGTTTTGGGACAGCTGGGTGGTTCAGACAGTTAAGCGTCTATCTTCGGCTCAGGTCATGATCCCAGGGTCCTGGGATTGAGCCCCGCCTTGGGCTCCTTGCTCAGCAGGGAGCCTGCTTCCTCTGCCTCCCCCCTCCCCAACTCCTGTTCTCTCTCTCTCTCTGACAAACAAATAAATAAAATCTTAAAGAAAAAAAAAAAGGAATCTGTTTTGTCTGTGATGTCCAGAACAGATTAGAAGACGACTCTGGAAGCACAGACAATAAGAATTGCTGAAGAGAGTAATCCAAGCATAGGATTATTGCAGATGGTTAAGGTGATGACCGAAGGGATGGAGAAAAGTGGATGAAATGAGTGACAGTGTTTGGAAATCGCCACATGGCTTGTAACATGTGTCACTAATGAGGAAGGAGAAAAACACACGAAGAGAGTAGGAGAAGAAAGGAAATAAGGCCAGATAGAAAGAAAGTGGACAAGATATTGATGAAACTTGCATTGCAGGAAAGATACTTGTGTCTAGAAATGGAAACTGTTAGCTGTTTGTATACAACCTTTAATGGAAGGTCTCTGAAACTGCACTGAAAGTTGCCATTTTACAGATGGAAAACTTAAGAAAAGACTGACAAATATTCCAAAATGTCAAGTGAAAGTGGCAACTTCTTTTGACTCAGTCTTGAAGTTTATTATTGTTATTTTTAAAATAAACACCATACCTGCAATCTTGTTGCTATTTTAAAATTATTAGTATAAATTATTACTATTTATAGATTTTTTTTTTCATTAAAAACCTAAAACTGCCTCTTTGTTCCTCTACCCTTGCTTTGTCGAGGTGTCTCTCCTCGTGCCCATGCTTTGGTTGGAAGTCAATTATGATAACAAGGGTGAAAAGGGAATAAGAAGCCTCTTGCCAGGGCCTCCTGCCAGGGACAGATGCACTCGCTTTCTGTTGCTTCCTGTGCACAAAGGACGCTTAAGATTTAAACCGAAAGCTTGAAAGAAAACAAGGCAGCATACATGTGTGCAGGCTGTGCACTGCACAGCTCTGGAGCGCTGTTCACCTCTGTAGATTTGTATATTTAATTTCCAGCAGATGGAAATCAAGTGTTTGAGGGAGGGGTGCCTTTATCCAGTTCTCACTAAGACACTATATGGGCTAGAAACAATGCTAAAGAAATCCTCTTTTTTCAACATTTCTCAAACTATGGTCTTAGGACTAACTACATGAGAATCCTTTGGAAACTGACTTAAAAATAAAGATTTCTGGATCTCACTTCAGACTACTGACAAGGGCCCTGGAGTGAGCATTTTAAACAAAGTCCCACCAGGCAGTCCTCACATTTAAACACAACTTTTCAATTACTTTTCAATGGATCATCTTCCCTCAACATTGTAATGACATAAAGAACTATATGTATTTTAAACCATTTTAAGATAAAACAAAAGAGCCAGCACACGAGTTCCTAACTGCCCTTCTATTTTGGAATTAAAATGAGGGAATAAAAAAAACAGGTGTAGATGATGAGAAGAAAGGTCACAAATTCAATGTTAGAGATACAAAGAGGTGCCTCAAAATAATGTAGGAAACGCCATACTAGGTCATATGTCTGACCTCTTCAACCCAAAATGTGAGCTCTATCTCTCTCCATGACCCCAAAAGTCTACATCAGGAGTATTTTTCAAACATCCTAAACTTGTCCATAATGGATCATTGATCAATGTTTATAAACTCTCATCAAACATATTTATGTTTTTAGTTTGCACAACCCATGGAACAATACAGGTCTTGTTTATCACTTAATGTGTACATTTTCACCTATCTTCCTGTGCACTGAAAGGACCTTTGCCGAGCTTTAAGTGGCACTCTCTGTGGCTGCACCATGGGACATGAGGGACAAAACAATATATGCTCTAGCCTTCCCATTGCTTCTTGATTTACAGGCTGCAGCCAAGCCCCTTGCCAAAAGAAGAGCCTTAATCTTTTCAGTCTGTCCTATAATAAAAACCACCATTGCCTTTTAGTCAATTTAGTGATCCTTGTAAGGAAAATCTTTTTTTTTTAATCCTTTTTGTCTTTTTTAAGGTTTGGTGATGTGAAATATACACAGTTGTCTGTATATCTACATATACACCAACAATTTTTCATAAGCATAAATCATGCATGTGTTGCTTCTAATGTAATTCCTCATCATGACATAGGTTTCTGACCTAACAGTCGATAAAAGCTACTGTTTGAGACCTAAAAAAAGCAATCCCAGATATTGAAATATCAGATATTGAAATCTGATAAAAATGGAAAATTATCCAGGTAGAAGAGCCAAGATCAACTGAATTACATTCGCCACCTGTTTTCCCATGAGCAACATCACCTTCCATCTTACAGAGACTCCCCCTCAGCTGCCTGGCTTCCATCCAAGTCCACAGTTTGGCCAGGAAGGTCCAACGCAGGAAACTGCACTGCAGGGACATGGTGAAAGGGAAGCATCCAACAAAGCATCACCTGGACAGTGGTGATCCTGCCTCTTCCATATGCCTCATGATTACTTAAAGGATTCAGATCCTGACCTCCATGAGCATTCACCCTACTCCATGCAGGTAATGATAAGTCCAGCTTTAGGAGCAAAAATGGCCTAAAGAACAGCACAAAAAGCCCAACACTGGGTGTTTTTGTGCCTTGCTTTACAGAGAGGCCCAGACTTAGGATCCATTCACGTTGAAGGTCACTCCATGTTTGTCAGTGATCGCGAGAGTCAGCTGAGATGGCCGCAGTGGCATCCTGAAATCCCTAGTCACGGTACCTGACTCCATTCCCAAATTTGCTCACACAAAGTTCTGATCCGGAATATCAGTTCTGACCGGCTTCTCTCTAAATAAACCCTCTGATTCTTTACTTGGTTGCCCCTTTCAGACCCCCATCTAGGACGACCGAGGAGACCTTCCTATGTGAACACCCACCCAGGACCCCACTGCTTGCCTCAGCTGCTAGTCCCCAAATCTCAAACACAACCTTAAGTGGACAAACACATACCTTCATCCACTCAGCAGGCTGCATTTCTTCTGGGCTTATTTGCTCCTGGATATGACATTTGGATGCTGTCTATGACCAGGAAGCAGGCTCTTACCAGACACCAAATCTACCAGCACCTTGATCTTGGACTTCCCAGACTGCAGAACTATAAGAAATAAATGTTGTTTTTAAGCTACCCAGGCTATGGTATTGTTGTTATAGCAGCCCAGAAAGACTAGGACGGATGCTCAAAGCAGAGAATTCAGAAAACTAATCTAATGTGAGGGGAGGGGTAGAATCAGAAGCAAGGAGATTCAACAGTCGATAAAAACACCAAGGCAATGAATTAAGATAATGGCAGTGGGGAAAGGGCAGCCTTTTTTTTTTTTTTTTTTTAAAGATCCTAGGGATGAGTCTTATGCTTTGAAAGCAGCACCTTTCAGGGTTAGACCTCACCCCTCTCACAGCCTGAATCTGCAATCAGCCTTGCATTCTGAGTTTTGACTTATTCCTGATGTCTTCAGCACCAATCTCTTGCCTCATTGTCTTGCACCAATCTCTTGCCTCATCACCTCTCTCTCACATTTTGCATTTGATCACTGACACTACTGCTCTGATTTTGACTTCGGACTCTGTCCATCACCATGGTTCATATTTGTCTCCTTGCTTTAACCCAGTTCAGCATCTTCTCCAGAACCCCAGCCTCAGCTCAGCTACCAGAACCAGCATTCTCTTTAGGTTTGTGCTGGTTTCAACATTGGAACTCAGTTCCCTGACAAATTGATTGGGCTTGAAGGATAAGACTTTAGTAGGGAGGATATGATCCTGGAATTTAGGATCTAGCACTGAGGATTGGTTGAATGGAGGTTCCTTATATAGAAGTAGAAAGGTGAGGAAAAGCCATCACTTTTCACACATAAATTAGAGGTGACGATGAGACATCAAATGGAAATGTCTGACGTGCAATCTGACTTATTGGGTAGTCACTAAGGAGAGAGGTCAGGACAAGAGTCATAGCATACAGACACAGAGGCTGTGCACTGCATAACTCCAAGAGGTGGCATTCACATAGACTAGGATGTCAATGGCACCCGCCAGAGTTGTACAAAGCCACAATCTTGGTCAGAGCAGGGAATTAGTGCATGGAGGAAATAGAGAAAGCCAGGACATAATAAGACTAAGGGGAGCGAGCAAACCAGGAGAAAAGGACAGGGCTAGGATTGCATTTTGGGAAAAATTTAGGTGGCAAAAGAGAAACTTTATCAAAAGATATAGAGAAATGAAGTAGTATCACGAGTTAAGGGAGATTTCAAGGAGGAAATAGTCAATAATCACAAACGCCACAGAAAGGTTGTAGAAAAAGAGGACATAGAAAAGAATTTAAGAGGAAGTATACAGTAGTCCTTCCCTCCCCGTATCTGCAGGAAGATGTACCAAGATCCTTAGTGAATGCCAGAAACCGCAGACAGTACCAAACCCTATATATATATATATACAATGTTTTTTCCTATACATACATAGCTATGATAAAGTTTAACTTACAAATTAGGCACAGTAAGAGATTAACAACAATAACTAATAATAAAATAGAACAAGTATAACAATATACTGTGATAAAAGCGATGTAAATGTGGTCTCTCAGACATACCCAAAATTTCTTATTGACTTCTTCTCGTGATGATGTGAGATGATAAAAAGCCTATGTGATGAGATGACACGAGCTGACTGACACAGGCCCTGTGACCTAGCAGTGGGCGGCTCGTGCACTTCCAGCTAGTCAGGACGATCACCTGCTTCCAGAGAGCGGTTCCCCATGAGTAACTCCACTGTGGAACGTGAAACTGCTGAAAAGTGGGGACGACCGTAATGTGGTGAAAAGAGGACTGACCAGGAAGTGAGAACTCAGGCCTCCAGTCTTGGCAGGGCATGCCTCAGGCAAGGCTCCTCACATCAATGGAAACTTCTCTTGTCTGTGAGCTGTTACCAATAAAACAATAATCTTTCATTGAATGTTTCTAGGTGCCAGGCACTGCTAAAAGCACTTCTGTATAAACGCAGTTATTCCCCAGGACGCCTTTGTTGGAGGTTTCCAGTATTACTCCCATTTTCCAAGTCAAGAAACTGATGCACCAAAGGAAAGCCTAAAGTGACACAGCCAATAAATGGCAGAGCCAGAATCTGAAAAATGAGATGGCTTGGCCGGCTGTAGGAGGCCCTTCTAGCTCCATCACCTTAATATATACAAACTAGAAGGTTGCTAGTGACCTTCCAGGATGAGCTCTGAATAGAGGTGAGAGAGAAAAAAACACAGCCATGAAAGAAAGGATGCGTAGTGAGAAAAAAGATTGTGAGTATTAAAAGCAACAGGGTCAGTAACGATTGTTTCAAGAAAGATGAGCCCTCTGTATAGTGTTGCTTGAGGGAAAGGAACCAATGAAGAGGAAGAGATTGAAAATGCTGGAGACTGAGGAAAATTGACAGAGCAGCATTCCAGAGAAGACAAGTTAGCCTTGAAAAGGGAGAGAACATCCAAGACAACATAGAGAGACCAGCATTCAGAGGCAGAGAGTAGGAAAGATAGGAAAACTCACATCTGATGTCCTCGCCTTTAGGAAATAAGGATTAAAAGAAAAATTGACTCAAAGTAGACATAGGCTCTGCTGGAATTTTTTCACATTTTTATTATTACAGAAGTAAAATGTACTCACTATAGAAAATTAAGGAAAATTGTAGAAAAAGTAGAAAGAAACATCACTTAAGTCCTAGGAAACAAAGATACCACAGCAGTGTATTTCCTTCCAGACAACTGGGTTTTTTTTTTTCCTCCCCACATATTAATATTAGCAATTCTAGTTATTATTTAGTTTTCATAAGGCTCACATTTAAAGTTCATTTAATATTCTACCAAGTGGATGTGCTATAATATCCTTAACCATCTCCCACATGTGAGCTGCTTCCAGTATTATACTATTTCATAAATAAAGCTGCATATAAAATTTATTTTATATTTAAAATCATTTTCAAAAGACAGAACCCTAAAAATATAACTACTAAGTCAATGACCTCATACAATTGAAAACATCTTTAAGGCTTCGGACACTTCTTATACCGTTTTACATTCTACTATGTATAAGAATACTCAATTTCCCTGGCAAGCGTTTAGGAAATAAAACAAAACAAAAACAAAAAACTTTGTTAATTTGACACATGAAAAAATAGTTCTTATTATATGACATTTCTTTTACTATTAGTGAGGCTGATGAATTTTTCATATATTTGTTCATTGGTTTTTTTTCTACTTTGTAAAGTGTTTTTTTATGTCCTTTGTACATTTATCTTTCGGGTTCATAGTATTCTAAAATTTTAGGAGTTATTTATATAATAAAGATATTAACATGTTCCCACTTTAAGCCTCTTTACTAGATTTTTAACTTTGATCATTACTTTTATAAAATTTATTAATTAAAATACCTTTTCTTGTTATTATAAAAAGTTGTATTCTGAGCTGGACTCATCAATCTCCCTTTAATCAAATGAATTTCTCCATTTGCTTCTATTCAGTTCCCTTTTGGCTCAAGTTGGTCAGAGTTGGTATCTGTGGGTTACAACAAAGAACTCTAATAAACCCAGCAATAATCAATTAAGGACTGCAATAAAAAGAAGCTGATATATGTTAGCAACCAGAACCATAAAATATCCAGGAATAAATTTACGAGCAAGCATGCTAGACCTCCAGGAAGAAAACTATAAATCTTTGCTGAGGATATAGGAAAAAACCTGAATGGAAGAGGAGCATACCCTTTTCCTAGTGAGAACTGACTGTTATGAAGATATCAGTATTCCCCCAAGGGGTTGTGTAAATTCAATGCCATTCCAATGGGATTATTTGGAATACGACAAGTTAGAGCAGATCTTGAAAAACTAATATGTGAGAGCAGCCAGAAAGTTTTTGAAAATTACAACCTAATATAAGGCAACAGTTAATAAAACACCTTGTTTGTGCTTAGGGCAAAATAGACAGGTAGGGTGGAAGATTCTGGAGATAAACCTGGGTAAATACTTGGAGGGGTAAATTTTTTTTTAATAATAAAAGTAGAATTTCAGATCAACTGGGAAAGCGATGGGTTGTTCAATAAACTGTATCTTGGAATATTGGCCTCATGACTTCCAATATACCACACTCTAGAAGCTTTCCCATACATTATGGGCTGCTCCTTTCTGTCTCATTTACTGGGTTTTCCTTCTCCATCTTTGTGCACCAGAATTTGAACACTGACCCTACCTTTTTCTTTTTTAGATATCCCTTATCTGAAAATCTGACTTTATTTTTTTTCAATTCTTTTTTTTAGGGGGGGGGCAGAAGGAGAGAGAATCTTAAGCAGGCTCACACTAGGCATGGAGCCTGACATGGGGCTCAATCTCACATGATCTCACAACCCTGAGATCATGACCTGACCTGAAATCAAGAGTCGGATGCTTAACTGACTGAGCCACACAGGCACCCCTGAAAATCTGACTTTAAATACCAACTCCCTACCTATGAGTCCTAAATTAGTCTCTCTAATCCTTATCTAATTCCTAAACCCTAGTGTCAGGCATAAACTGCCTATTTGACGTTCCACTTGTGATATCTAAATTTTAATATTTCTAAGCCAGAACAAGTTAATTCCCCTTCCACTAACTGCTACCTTCCCCACCCCTATTACTGAACGTATAAACACAGATTATAGCATGGATTATAGCTCCCCCAATATTTCCTATCCATCAAGGTGATCAACTCAAAAACCTGAGTCATCTCTGATTTCTGCTTCTCCTTCAATCTCCAACATTCACTCTACCAGCACATCCATTGGTTCTGCTTAAGAGAGAGAGTAAAAATGAGTGCTTAGGAACACAAGCCCTGAAACCAAGCTACCTGGGTTTGCATCCTGGCTCTACCATTGACCAATTCTGTAACTTTGGGCAACCTATATACACTTGATCAAGATGTTATCTGTAAAACAAGGATAATGCCATTACCTAATTCATAGGGTAATGGCTGGGATTAATGAGTTCTTAAGAGATTAGAACCGTAGCTGATGCATTGTATGTGTTCAATAAATGTCAGTTACTATTATTGTCTCCAAAATATACCTTAAATCTTCCAATTCTCTCCATATTCATGTGTACCTCCTTAGTTCAAGCCACCATCAACCCTTCTAACTCATCTGCTCACTTTCTCTACCACCCTACTACAATTTGTTCTCCATGTTCATAGTCACAGGACTCTTTTCAAATATAAGTTGGATCAGATATTCTCCTACTTAATAACTTTCACTGTCTTCTTTTTAACTTTCAAAAAAAAAGTTTGTTTGTTTGCTGTTTTGGAGAAAGAACACAAGCGTGGGGAAGGGCTGAGGGAGAAGCAGATTCCCAGCTGAGAAGGGAGCCCTTCCTGGGCTCCATCCGAGGACCGTGGGATCACGACCTGAGCCGAAGGCAGGCGCTTAGCAACTGAGTCACCCAGGCACCTTCCCTGTCTTCTTTAATGTTGCCTGAAAGTCCCTCCATGAACTAGCCTAATCCAACACTCTGCCTCATCTGGTGATACTCTCTATCTCACTCACTTCACTCCAGCCATGGAAGGGCTTTCTTCTGCTGTTGCTTGAATACACTAAGGTTGCTCCTGTCTCAGAGCCTTTGCCTGTGCTTGCTTGCTCCTCTGCCTAGAACGCTCTTTTCTCGGGTCTTCCAGTGGTTGGATCTTCAACACAAACGTACTATCTTGGAGGAGCTCTTCTTGACCATAGTATCTAACAAAGCTTTATTATTCTCCATCATATCATCCTGTCTTATTTCCTTCATTGCACTTCTAGCTATCTGATATTTCCTTATTTATTTTTGTGTTTAATTTTTTGTTGAATCTCTCCTTCATGTAAACAATATGAGAACAGGGACCCAGTCTGTTTTTTGTTTGTTTGTTTTAAGTTTTACTTACAATGCTTGGAATGGTATTTAGCACTTTGCAGATGCTTAAGAATTTTATTGATGATTTTTAGTAAATTGGTGAATTACTAAATGAATTTTTAAAAACAGGCCATTGGGTCTTCACCTTATAGTTTATATAAAAATAAATTCCCAATTGATTAATTCTTTAAACATAAAAAAATAATATAATGATCATATTAAAGAAAACTACAGGCAAATAGTTTTATGTTCTTGGTGTAGGAATGATCTTTCTCAATAAGAAAAAAAATATTATGAAGCATAAGGAAAATACCAACCAGTTCAGTTGCATAAAAGTTGGAAAACTTAGCATAGTTAAAAACACAATGCACAAAGTTAAATAAATAAAACAGGCTAGGAGAAAGCAAAATATAAAAGGCCTTATAAATGTAGACGCAAAAATCCTCAAAATACTAGCAACCCAAGATCAGCAATATATGAAAAGGCCTATATACCATGACCAAGTGGAATTTACCCTAGGAATACAAGATTGGTTTAACATATCAAAATCATTCATTATAATATGCCATATTAGGAAAATAAAAAGCAAAAAACATATTCAACTCGTCAGACATAGAAAAGCATTTGAAAAAATTCTACATATATTCATGATCTTAGAAAAAACAAAATATATTAACAAACTTGAAATAGAAGGAAATTTCCTCAACCTGACAAAAGGGCCTCTCAAAAAATCTACAGCAAAATCATTCTTTATGGTGAAAGACTGAATGCTTTGTCCTATGATGAGGAATAAGACAAAACGGTGCCTATGTTCACTTCTGTTCAGCCCAGTACTGGAGGTTCTAGCTAGTTCAGTCAGGCAAACAAAATAAATCAAAGGCATCCAGATTGAAAAACAAGTAAAATTACCTTTATCGTAGCTGAAACATTCTTGTATACAGAAATTCCTAAGGAATCCACTAAAAGACCCATAAACAAAAAAAGTTCAGCAAAGTTGCAGGACAAAGGTCAATATACAAAAACCAATTTATGTCTATACACTAGCAATGAACTATCCCAAAATAAAATTGCCCTTGGCAACCACTAATCTACTTTCTGTCCCTATGGATTTGTCTATTCTGGACATTTCATATACATGGAATTATACTATATGTGGCCTTTTGTGACTGACTTCTTTGACTTGGCATGTTTTCAAGGTTCTTCCATCTTGTAGCATGAATCAGTTCTTCATTCCTTTTTATTGCTGAGTAATATTCCATTGTATGCATATAGCACATTTTGTTTAACAGTTCATGAGTTGATAGTCATTTGGGTTTTTTCCCCTGCATTTTGGCTATTATGAATGATGTTGTTATGAATATTCATGTTCAAGTTTTTGTGTGAACATACATTTTCAACTCTTTTGTGTTGAACATCCTAAGTGGACTTACTTTTTTTTTTATTTTTTTTTATTTTATTATATTATGTTAATCACCATACAGTACATCCCCAGATTCCGATGTAAAGTTTGATGCTTCATTAGTTGCGTATAACACCCAGTGCACCATGCAATACGTGCCCTCCTTACTACCCATCACCAGTCTATCCCATTCCCCCACCCCCTCCCCTCTGAAGTCTTCAGTTTGTTTCTCATAGTCCATAGTCTCTCATGTTTCATTCCCCCTTCTGATTACCCCCCTTTTCTTTATCCCTTTCTTCCCCTACCGATCATCCTAGTTCTTATGTTCCACAGATGAGAGAAATCATATGATAATTGTCTTTCTCTGCTTGACTTATTTCCTAAGTGGACTTTCTGAGTGATGTGATAACCTGATATTTAACTTTGTCGAGAACTGCCAAACTGTTTTTCAAAGCAGCTGCACCATTTTACATTTTTACCAGCAGTGTGTGAGGTTTCTGATTTCTCTACATCCTCACGAAAACCTGTTAATACCTTTTTTATTGTAGTTATCTTAGTGGGTATGACATGCTATCTCATTGTGGTTTTAATTACATTTCCTAATGGCTAATGGTGTTGGGCACCTTTTCATGTGCTTATTGGTCATTTGAATATCTTCTTTGAAGAAATGTCTATTCAGATCTTTTGTCCATTTTTAGGTTGTCTTTTTTTTTTTTAAAGATTTTATTTATTTATTTGTCAGAGACAGAGAGAAAGAGCATAAGCAGGGGCAGAGGGAGAGAGAGAAACAGGCTCCCAGCTGAGCAAGAAGCCTGATGCAGGCCTCCATCCCAGGACCCTGGGATATGACCTGAGCCAAAGGCAGAGGCCAACCGACTAAGCCACCCAGACGTCCCTAAGCTGTCTTTTCTGTTGTTTTGAGTTCATTATATATTTTATCGATATGTAAACTGCTAACATTTCTCTCCCTTTCCCTAAATTGTCTTTCCACTTTCTTTTTTATTCTCCTGATAAAGAGCTTCGTTTATTTGATATGATAGTTAATTTTTTTACTGTTTTTTTTTTAATTTGAGTATAATTAACATACAGTGTTATATTAGTTTTGGGTGTAGCTTTTCACTTTCTTGATGGTGTCCTTTGAAGCACAGAAATTTTTAATTTTGATTAAATCCAATTGATCGATTTTTCTTTGGCAGCTTCTGCTTTTGGTGTGGTATCTAAGAAACCATCACTTAATCCAACGCCACAAAGATTTGTTCCTATGTTTTCTTCTGAGAGTTTTTGCTCTTATATTTGGATCTATAACCCATTTCAAGTTGATTTTTGTGCATGATGTGATGTAGGGGGTCTTTTTTTTTTTCTTTTTTTCTTTTTGCATGTGGATACCTGGTTGTCTAAGCACCTTTTGTTGAAAAGACTATTCTTTTCCCACTGAAGTGCCTTGGCACTTTTGTTGGGGGGAAAAAAAACCTCTGCTTTTAAAAATACAATATTTTGTTTTAATAAAAAGTGGTCGGATAACAAATGGGTGTGCTTTGCCCTCTTGGTGACTTCTGACATTCAGATGAATAGTTGTCACAAGTGTCATCAATATTTGCAGTGGTTTTCATCTAGAGAAACCACCAATCCTACAATTCATCTAACTAAAAATGGGATTTTAAATGGGACTCTGTCTCAGCTTCAACAAGGGCTCCAAGGCAATAGGTGCCTTTGTGCAAATTAGCAAAAAAGCAACCCCACTGGGTAGGTGAATTACAAGAAAGTGCCCCTTTTGGCACCCTGTGTTTTTAGAGGAGCAAGGGCTGGAATTCAGCATTCACTCATCTCCTTAGCTTGATATCTTTATGTAGGATACAAGCTGCGTAATCATCTGCAATCATCTTGGGTTTCATCTACAGCAACTTTCCGAAGTGAGTTTCAAGGCCATCTAAGCAGGACTTACAAAAAGTTGGCAGAAACTACTATCTCTACCCTAAAAAAAGAGGTTGGAGAGACCAAGAAAAAAAATATCTTTGGAGAGAGTTGTGTTGAGACTCTAACTCCCTTAAAGGTCAGGTAGGGTGGGAGATACTTCTTCACCTCAAAAGTAAGAAGGTCCTTTCCCATTCCTAACCCATTCCCTAGGAGATGGGAACTGAGTGACTGACACAGCCTGAAAAAAATATGTACCAGCACAAGCCTCCTTCAGCCACCGAGGAGAGGGGAATCACTATAGTTAGTAAAAGTGACATCAGATCAATGTTGCATGGAGCAGATGAAGCAACGAATGAGCAAGTCAGGCCAAGGATCTGCCCAGAAGGAGCACCTGGAAAGGTGAGGAGATGAGCAAAAAGAGGTACATGTTTTCTGCTGATACTCAAGAGCTAATGGAAGCCTTAGAAAGGACCACCTGGAAGAGATGTGTCTCTGTTTCTCAAAAGCCCTTCCAAGTAAGAGATCTCTGATATTTGGGAGTCAAAGAAAGAAAATCCATAGATGTGCTCATGAGAGAAAAAGTCAGGCTTAACCATTCACCAGTTCTGAAAAGGGTCAACACCAGCTCAGGAGGGTATCAAGGAAACCTTTACCTATTTCTTTATCCTGTGTTTTCTCCCTCACTCAC
The DNA here is from genome assembly GCF_002007445.2 of Ailuropoda melanoleuca. Lineage (NCBI taxonomy): Eukaryota > Metazoa > Chordata > Mammalia > Carnivora > Ursidae > Ailuropoda > Ailuropoda melanoleuca. The sequence goes on along the minus strand of NC_048220.1, from coordinate 56,358,280 downwards.
ATCTCAACCCTGGAAGGGTCAGAAGTCACAGTGAGTGGCAGAAAAGAAAAGGCAGAATAAAGAGAGAAGTCAACTTCTTCCCATTTCCTACTGGCAGCTCCAAATAGAAAAAGACACTTAACTTCAAATCAAAGTTTTAACTATTACACGGGACGAGGCATTAATTACTAACGTAAGTCTCACTTGTGGTTAAAAGTGTCCAAAAGACATCTTGTTAGCTAAGAATGTCCATATAAATACATATTTATAATCGTCCGTTACCTTCGGCCCCTCCCTCAAAGTAAAGGGAAAACGAGTTTCAGAGAGTGGGTTTGACTAGGCAGCATGGGAGGAGGGAGAAGTAAAACGGTATTCATGTGCACTCTAACAGTGCCACTCACTCAATGTATTCATTCCTGAACTATCAAAATCAATAAACTACCACATGAAAAGGAGCCATGTCTCTTTAAATCAGATAATGTCGTTTCAAGAATCTCTGAAAAAAACGACTTTGATTCAATTTGAACAATACTTTAAGTAGTTCCCTAAAGAAATAACTGTACTGTAATTTGGTCATTGATAGCTTTAACGCGATTTAAACACGGCTTCACTTTTTTGTCTTAATACACTTCCACCCACTGCATGCTTCTCTGTGTTGTTTTGATGATCCCGTCACTTAGGGTTCTTTGAGCTCAGTTTTTCAGGAGTCAACAATGAATGACATGAACTCAGCACTGGGATCCATTTTCAAGAATTCTCCACACAGTTTGAAACCACCCTATATAATTCCATCATACTGGCTTATAAAATGAATAGGAACAAAAAAGCTAATCATGACATAGAAGCAACTTCATGTCAAATAATATCCATGAATGAGCTAATTTAGTAAACTCTGAATTTACTTAGCCTATTTGAACATCCATAAAGAAGACTTAGCAACAACAGTCTTTCCATATGCCAGGTGAAACCCTCAGAGGGAATAGGCCTCAGTTTAATAATGAAAGAGAAGGGAAAGGGCTGATAATTATTCTGTCTAAACAGTGTTTTGCGGCCTAACATTGATTGTGTCTTGAAATCTCCTTTGGGAATGGAGCAGGCAGCTTTTCCTTTGCTTTCACAAACCTCATGCAAATTATTTAAACATTTTTGCAATTATTTTCCTGAAACTGAGTTTTGGCCCAAAGCCTAGAAACACTGAAAAGTGACATCACACTGCACCCAGAGATTTGGGTTCCAAACAATTCTCTGGGGATTCTTACAATGAACTGTTTTGGAGGCCGATTTCCATATCACCATGTAAACATGGGAGTCTATTGGTACTTCTGCCTTAGAGAGTCTCCAGATAAGGACACCATAAGTAAGCAAATGTTTGGGCAATTTAATTCTAGTTATCTTGCGATAACTCGACTGTATGTGCAGTTTCTTTTAATGTCCTTTCTAACTATCTGTGTGAAAAAATATTTCTGTTGGCACTTTCTTAAATCCTTGATGTGTCTATGACTCCCCTTTTAAATGTTAACCACAGAAAGAAGCCCGCTCCCCCTTTTCTCTATCCCAGACCTTATATCTGGTTATTCATAAGGATAATTTTATAATTAATGCAGATGACTGGCCTAAAAATGATGACCCTCTTTTGTACTATTACTTCATGCTGAGGACAAAGAGGATACAGGAAAATTACTCCTTGGCCCAGGAAGTTTATTAAAATGCTAAATGAAGGTCTGGCGGCAGCTCAAAGAACTTTAAATAACCTTGTGGTGGAAAACCTCCAAAACCTCTTTTTACCGTCAGCTTAAACTAGGCTGGCTGTGACAAAGAGTAAGAAAATAAGTAGTTTCAAGAGTGCAAAAACACATCTATTTTTAAAAGGTAGGTTCATCCAATGGTTGTGGGCAACTGTGACACAGCCTTCTGAGGAATGATGATGCTAGCTTACCGTACTGCGGTTTTGCAGGGCTCACAACCAGTCCTGGGCAGACTCCACTTGTTGGTCATGAACGAAGTAATGCAGAAGGAAGTGTAATTACGTCGTGGTCAGTGCAGCGTTCTCTCTTGGTAGTCAGTGCAAAACATGCCACAAACGCACTCCGTGAATAATGTTCTTGTGGCTGAAATTCCACGGAATGAAAACATGACGTTCCATGAAGTAGAATGACAAAGGCTACTCCAACGAATTCCACTCTAGTAGCTGGGGCTCTAACTTCACGTGTTCTTTGGGTTCTGCATCGCTGAGCTGGATCCTCCAAACATGCAGCAAGTTGCGGACCATCTAAAGATCAGAGACTGCAGGGCAAACTCATTGAGCCGTGGTACCTGCAAATCATTACTGGGCCATCTGAAAACAGTATTCGAATTTTCAAAAAACCCATAGGGATCAAAACACCACATACAAATTGAACAGGAAGAGAAGCTGACTTTTTGATGTGGTCCCAGGGAGAACAAAAGAGGCAAGTCTCCACAGCTTCCAAAGAGATGACAATGATGGCGAGAAGGCAGGTTTTCCTCAGAGCCTTCATATGGAGTACTGTGCCCTTTCTTTCTAGTGTGACTTCAACCTCAACGAATGGAGCTTGTCTCCCATGGCCTTGTTCTGAACCCATGAAGCTGTCCTTAATGGGAATCCCTGGGCTCCATCTGTAGTTGTTCTTTCAACCTCTTCCCTACAGCCAAGCTCCCAAACCCAACATTAGTCAGGAACAACTTAAGGTAAGTGAGCCTGGAATTCAGTATCGTGCGGCTGGCCAGTTAACACAGGATATCTGCTCTAGATCTGATACCCAGGCTTGAAAGACCCAGTCCCACCCTATCCACTAGTCTTGTAACTGGGCCCTGCTATGTTTCTTGTTCCCATCTTGAACACTTAGCTATCGTGAATTTTTCTAGAACTAAAACCCATCTTGTTTCTATTTTTCAGGCCAAGGATGCTCCTGAATCTCAGGCCAGGGGCTAGAATTCTTAATCCATGACTATCACCAGCTTCTAGATTCTTCCTTCACATCATGCACCAAAGCTGGCAGCCTCCTGACTGGACCACAACCAGGTCAGATAGAGATTTCCTATGCTGTTGGACTGAACTCCCTTCTAGCTCCTGCTGCTGGGCCCGTGCCCCCACTGCCTGCCCCAGACTAGCAGACAGAGGCAGCTTCCGAACCTGTCCTTTCCAGTCAGTCGTGCCTCATTCAGGTTAACTAGGTCATTTCAGGCAGCACCCCATAAGAGGCTGACTCCTCCCAGCTGAGTGCTAACTGAAGCTAGAAAAATAATTCACATAGCTCTGTGCTAAGATTGATGCTTCTACCTTTGTAACTGCCATGCTTTTCAAGCTGTTTTTGGACAGTTAATATCACATATGCTATTTACCAATCAAATCAAGACTGTTATTATAGAGTCACCGAAAATCCTAATTTTGGAAAATACTTCATGTTTTAGGAAAATAGTCATGATTTAATGTTTGAGAGAAAAGCAGGATACAGAGCTATATAAAGCTGTATGAGCTCATTGTGGCAGACATCATGTGGGATTTTGGCGGCTCAGCATCTAAGCTCCCATCCCAAGTTTGGGGAATTTCCCAGCACGTGATTCTTGTGCAGTGAAGGCCTCCTACCTTTACAGAGGTGAGGGATTAAGAACCTTTACGTCATCATCCCCTGACAGCTAGAGTAGGCATATAACCTAGACTTGATCAAGCACCCAGACTGACCCAGACTAGGAATTGGGAGCCAATGGCCCACAGGAGCAAGGATGGCAAAAACTCATCCTATCAGTGAGACAACACGGTTTCTGGGGACAGCAGGACCAGTGGCACCTCCCATCAGGGTCTGGGCTGGCTGTGGCAGAAATACTGGCTTCAGTGAAAGGGCTTTATCGTGGCAGCATGGGACTCTCACCAGAATAATTCTATGGTATTATCTGGTTTTCAACCTCCCTTGGTCACTTCTACTCCTACGCTCTTCCAGGACTGGTCCGCCAGGCATTCTTGTGAATTTCTGAGCTACCAAATATTGTTTCAATAAATTCCTTTCTATTTAAAGGAGTGGCCACTCTTTCCGTGGCTTGCAGGCTAAGGTCCTGACTAGTATGCCAATGTTATTTAAAATACAAACGAAAAGATGTACACCAAATATTAATAATGGTTATCTTTAGGTGTATGTGATCAGATATCATTTTAATTTTCTTCTTTCATGTGCATTTTCTAAAAATTTTAATAAAATGGTATTACCTTAGTAGTCAGAAAATAAGTAAATTTTAAAACAAGTTTGCTTTGGATCTCTGATGTCCTTAGTTGTTGGAAAGCAATTAACCTGATTATTCAGATGGAATCCATTTTGTTTCTATCAGAATAAGGTACCTGGCGACTTCAGCCTTGGCCTGGGGAAATCATAGGTATTGGGGTAAGAGAAATGTCAAAATATTTTATTAAGAAAAATTTCTGAGACCAGTTCTTATTTTTGCTTGTTTGTTTTTGAACTCAACAGTCCTTTAAAGGGTGGCCTGAGAAAAATGGACTGTGTTTAGGGAACTTTAATACAATCCAAAGCAAAAAGGAATTTCTTTTTAGCATTAGTGTTTATAAAAGTGTGGATAAGCACAGTAATGCCACTCTTATGATTCTTTGTTGGTTTCTCTTAAACAGACACCCCAACAGCTTTATGAATACTAAGAACAATAGTCTAGAATACTAGGGTACTGGACCTATCAGTAACGCATGCAGTTGGCCTAAGTGGTTACCAGCAATGGTGTAAGTAGCACAGAGGGAATGTATAATAGTGTCCTTCCTTAGAACAAAATCCTAGCTACCAAGAGAGAACTCAGACCACCATTGTTAGGAAGCAGTGAAAGTCTTGTTTCTCTGCGTAAAGGCACACAGAGATTTTCGGTATCCCAGACTCACACTAGGAGACTATTTGCTTTTGGCCCTGGGTAGAAGATCCGAATTATGTGGAATAAGGGTCTCTTGCCCCTCCATCAACACTACTGAGAAACCAGTCAAGGGAACTCTGTGCATCTGAATGAGCTATGGTCACCGAGTTACTGCAACCCTCAGAGCATGGGGATCCCATTGATCATGCCAACCAAAGTAGCAAACCATAGTAGAATGGAAGGAATGAAATTTAGTGCAACAGACTTGGTGTTAGATCCCAGGCCAAACAACCATTAGTTGGTGCATGAGTTATTTGACCTCTGTGAGCCTCAGTTCCACCACAGAATGCAGATAAAAGAAAAACCTCATGTTAAAGTAAATAATGTACATAAAATTTCCAGCACAGTTTCTGGCTTAAAACGGATACTCAGTAAGTGTAAGAACTTTTCCATCCAGGAACCTCCCCCCAACCTTATTCTTCTGGGAAAATCTTTATCTTTCACAAAGACTGAACTCAGATGCAATTTTTGTAACAAGATAGTTATTTTCTTTAAATTTCTCAAATCTGGTAAAAGGCTATAGTTACCTTCTAATTATTCCCTGGAAGGAAAAACCTTGCCAAACCATGAAAAGTTATTGATAAAGAGAAACATTTTCCATTAGCTGAGCAAATAATCTATGTCAATATTGCATGTGACAAAATGATCATCATTTAACATGTAGGAATCTGTTTGAAAATTCAGGAAAAGGGTATTAGAGCACGTAAGGTTTAATAGTGAAACAAAAGAAGGATTGACATTTGCTTGGCAAGCATGCCAAGCTTCAAAAGATAATCAACATGTTCTTCTGTTTATTGAATGAGATAATACTCCACATTGAGCAAAATGCCTTCATAAATTGTTTAGGTGTGGCTAATTAGCTTGGACATTAAGATACAGCTTCCCATACTCTTTTAAAAAACAGCATTTTTCTTGCCAACATGTAAATGGGACTCCAGTCTCTGAGAAAGTGACACAAGAACAGAAGTGCACAAAAGAAGGAAAATCAAACTAGAAAAGAAGCTCTGTCAAAAAAAAAAAATCAATAATTTTGCTACTGAGAAATTGTTACCATCCTTATCCAAAAAGGGGTGGAAAAGTCAGGCCAAGTGAACTTGGGTGATAAATGAGTTTATAAAGTAGCTTATATCAGACTAATTTAATTGGCTGCTTTAAGTGTGATAATATACCGAAATTCCTACAGATTTTGTCATTTATTAAAATCTTAAAATTAAGCTGAGTGTAAGGCACACACCATGTCCACCTGAATGGTATAAGCAGCACCAACTGCCGCTGGGGCATAAAAGCTTTTAATATTGTTATTAACAATATCTATCCAAAATATTTTTTTAATGAGATATATTTTTCTTCTTGACATTTAAGACAATTCCAGGTCATACAAGGTCAAAGAAAATATATTTTTTGTTCTGTCCACTGGGGATATTTGGAGCCTCACTAAATGCCCAATGCTGTTTTTTCCAAATTTCAAATTAAATAGAGATTTACATTAAGGAGGTTTGACTGTATACACTTACAAACACCTACAGGTGCATTCTCAGGTTGAAAACTCAGTTTCTCTCATTTCTACCAGTTGTATGTTATCAATGTAATTCATATACCACTGGCTGTCACCTTCTACGTTAAGAGAAAGTCAAGGTATTTGGGAGACAATGTCAATTTTAAACATAATTTTACACAAGTTCCCCACCTCTTTTATAAGAATAACTGGTAGACAGAACAGCTCTGGATTGGGAACACAGTTAAAAATACTATAGAACAATATAATCAAGGCAACACTTAACTCCTAGAATGATAAGTGAAGGGATAAAAGTCCATGGAAGGTTAAGTCCTCACGAAATACTTATGAAGAACTGTGTTGGTAAAAGCAGTAAATGATTCTGAGCTTAGAACCTGCAAATCTAACTTTTGTATGTAAGGGAAACAGAAATGAGAGGGAAAGAACCGATACAGTATTAGATCATGTTTTCTGGTGCTAGTTGATAGAGATGGTAATAGATATTATACAAAACAACAAAAGGAAAAAGGTTAGGGCGCCTGGGTGGCTCAGTTGGTTAAGTGTCCAAATGTTGGTTTTGGCTCTGGTCTAATCTTTGGGTCGTGAGACTGAGCCCTGCACTGGGCTCCACACTCAGCATGGAGTCTGCTTTGGATTCTCTCTCCCTCTCCCTTTGCCTGTCCCACTCATGCTCGATCTCTCTCTAAAATAAATAAACTAAAAAAAAAAAAAAAAAAAAAAAAAAAAAAAAAAAAAGGAGGGATGCCTGGGTGGCTCAGTCGGTTAAGCATTTGCCTTCGGCTCAGGTCATGTTCCCAGGGTTCTGGGATCAAGTCCCTCATTGGGCTCCCTGCTCAGCGGGAAGCCTGCTTCTGCCTCTGCCTGCTGCTCCCCCTGCTTGTGCTCTCTCTCTCTCTAGCTGACAAATAAATAAAATACTTTTTTAAAAAAGGAAAATGGTCCATTAAAGTTACGAAACTCTGTATTAAGTAGGGTGAAGCAGGTTTTTCTCTCCTGTTGGTTGTTGTGTTTTTTTTTTTTTTCTAATTTCAATCATCTTCCAGACCTCTAACACGTAAAGGTGCACTGAAATCGTCAGAAGGGTAGCAATAATGGTCAATAAGGGTAAAGTTCTCCTTGTGCAAGAGAAAGCTAGGTTTAATATTAAATGTAAATCATATTACATAATAAAACAAGTAGCCTGCTGAACACTTCCCGGAATTTCCCAAGATTTCTACAGTGAACATGTATTAAATTTTTCATCAGGGAAAAACAAAAAACTCTCTCCTTTCCTCACCCTGATATTCAATCCAACACTAAGTCCTGTTGGCTCTACTTCCAAAGTATATCCTGATTCCAGCTACTGCTTACTAGCTCCCAAGACCAGGACCCTGGTCAAAGTCCCATCTTCTTTCTCCCAGACGGACGCAGCACCCCCTGAAGGGGTCACTGCCAGCAGCCTTGCCGACCTTCAGTCCATCGGATTCCTCCACAGAGCAGCCAGCTAGAGGAATATTTCTGATGCATAAATCAGATTACATTTTTCTCCTGCTTAGAACCCTCCAAAGACCTCTCCCTGAACCAGAATGAAATCCAAACTCCTGCCCTGGCGCGGCAAAGCCTTACTGCTCTGGTACCTGTCTGACCGCTCTCACAGCCTGCCCCGCTCCCTTGCTGCCGTGTTAGAGTCACACGGCCTTCTCCGCATCTCCACACAAACCGAGCCCATTCCACTCAGGAGGCCTTTGTTCTTGAGGTGGCTTCTGCTAAGAATACGTTTCTCTGCATCCTCACCTGACTTCCTCCTGGTCATCGTGCAGATCGCCACTTACATGTCACCTCCTCGAAAGCTTTTCCCTGACAGTTCCACCCATTTAATCCTCTTCATTTACTTTTACTGCAGCCTGAAGTGACACTATTTACCTTGGCAGGTTTATCATCTCGTTCTCTACAAGAATATAATCTTCTTGAGAACAAGGAGCCTTACTCAACAATGTGTCCCTAATGCTGAGAACAAAGCATAACACATAGTAGGTGCTCAATATGTCTTCGAGAGGGACAATTCAGAAAAAAGGATATTTACCTTACTTCGTATGACACAGAGCTGATGCTCTGCATAGACTTACCAGCTGTTCGTCATTCTCATTTCAGAGAAAGGGAAATGAAGATGAGAGAGGTTAAGCATTGTCTCATGGCTCCCAGTGCGCTCCTGTGTATCATACCAATAATGACTGGGGAGCAGATAACTACTTCAAAAGTTTTATTTCCTAATCCCCCAAAACCTTCGCAATGTAAACTCCCCAACTTATAACCACTACTACCACAACAAAGCTTGCAGTTTTGTTCTTTCTTTTTATTGCAGAAGATATTTCGTTGATCAGGCTCTTGACTACTCTAAACAAGTAAATTTTTCAGATAACTAAAGCTTACCTGCTAAATGTCAAAATCTCATGTATTTACATCACATTTGGCAAGATGTTTCTAAAGGTGCTGTATACTTCTCAGTCTTCTTAGAGCATATTTAGCAAGATTCAAAGTTTCCTGAATAACACATGGTAATTTTTAGAAACATCAGTTATTATTCTGAACAACAACAAAAAAATTTCTAGTCATCACAACAAAATTGGCTACATAATGTGCAGAGCCCAGTGCAAAATAAAAATGCAGAGCCTCTTGTTCAAGACTTAATAAGAATTTTAAGATGATGGTGGCAGAACATTCAACCAGGCACAGGACCCTGCATGACTACACAGGCTGCAGGCCACGCAGCTGATCCTGCATCACACTCCACACAGTACCATATACATAATAAAGACTCAGAAGAATTTACTGAGTAATGAGTATCTTTAGGGCTTACTGAGTGGTGTAGGGCTCATTGCTCTAAGTGAATTCAAATGTGATAAAATAATAATAATATTGAGTTATGCGTCAAGCATTGTTCTAAGGGTTTTACATGCATTTTTCTATCTGATCCTCCTCAGAAAACCTTGAGATTCATTTAGGATTTTATGGCTTCATGTAATGAACACAACTGGAGCCGCTTAACCAAACAAGGGTTCTATGTTCATATATTTAATAAGGATCTAGTATCCAGAATATATAAATATACAAAGAACTTTGACAATTTATATCAGTCAGGGTTCTCCAGAGAAACAGAACCAATGGAACATATATGCAAATAGATCATGTGTGTGTGCATGTGTATATAGCATATATGCATATTTATATTTAATATATATACAAATGTATATACTTACGTATATACATGTTATTTACATAATACATATGTATATACATACTTAAATACAAACACACAAAAACATATAAAGAGATGTATTTTAAGGTATAGGTTCACATGATTATGGGGGACTGTCCTGCAGGCTGGAAACTCAAGCAGGATTTCTAGTCTTGAGGCAGAATTCTTCCTTCTTCAGGAAACCTCAGTTTTTGCTCTCATGGCCTTCAACTGATGGGGTTGAAGTCTCCCCTTATTATGAAGGGTAGTCTCTTTTACTTAAAGTCAACTCTAAATGGCAATTATATCTACAAAATATCTTCACAGCAATATGTAAACAAGTGTCTGACTCAACAATTGGGCACCGTAACTTCGCTGAGTTGACATATACGTCACCATCACACAACTCAATAACAAAGACAATCACTTTTAAAAAAAAGATGACTTGGGAATAGACATTTCTCCAAAGAAGGTACACAAATGGCCAATAAGAACATTAAAAAGATGCTCAATATTGTTAGTCATCAGGGAATGCAAATCAAAACAACGAGGTACCAAGTCACACCCGCTAGGACAGCCGTAATTTTTTTTAAAGGAAAATAGCTAGTACTGCAGAGGAAGTGGGTAAACTGGATCCCTCAAACAATGATGATGGGAATGTAAATCGTGCAGCCACGGTTTGGCAATTTCTCAACAAGTTTTACATAGAATTAGCATATGACCTAGCAATTCCACTTCTAGGCATATACCTACAAGAACTGAAAACAGATATTCAAATAAAAACTTGTACACAAATGTTCACAGTAGCTGTGTTCGCAATAGCCAATAGGCAGAAACAACCCAAATGTCCATCAACAGATGAGTGGACAAATAAAATGTGATACACCCATACAATGGAATACTATTCAGCAATTTAAAAAATGATGTACTGATGAATGTTACAACATGGGTAAACCTTGAAAACATTATGCTAAGTGAAACAAACCAGACACAAAAAATCACATACTGCATGATTCCACTTATATGAAATATCCAGAATAAGCAAACTCTTTGAGACAGAAAGTAGATTAGCAGCTGCCTGGAGCTGAAGGCAGAGGAGTAGGGGGAGTGACCGCTAATGAGTTTGGGATTTTTGGGGTTGTGATGAAAACACTCTGAATTACATGGTGGTGATGGTTGCACAACAATGTGTATATACTAAAATCCACTGCATTGTACACTTAAAAGATTGAATTTTATGATATGTGAATTAGATTTCAGCAAACCTGCTATAAAGAAGACTCAAGGACCTAAACATTATGCATGACATTTTGATAAGTTTGGGAGTTTAGAAGCCTTTTTTTGCTCCACTTCTGAGTACAACAAATAAGGCGATTGATTGATGTAATTGCATAAGGGGGCTACAAATAAACAAACTATTTTAAAATAAAAGCAAGAAATTCAGACAGAAGGGGCAAGGAAAGAGGAGAATAGTTCCTTATGTTGGAGTCCTTGTCCCTGCTCCTCTGATTTCTCTAATGACCTTTCCAGGTCCTAGAATTCAATTTGAGAAACACCAGTCAAAGCTATTTGGTAGAGTCAAGATAATGTGTATCAGTGCCTCATATTTAATCTGAAGGACTATAACGGGTCATCTGAAAGTATTAGAAAGGGTCTGGAGTGCTTTGACACTCTTGTTAGAGGCCTACTGATAGAGAAAGACATGTTGAAGAAATCTAGTTGCCTAGAGGTGTTAAACGCTTTTGTAGATAAATATCTGGGATCTATATGTTAAGAATAAAACAACCTGCAGTCATTCACAAGCTTCATAGAGGAACTTGAATGAGCTGAAGCCCAGGAATATTGCTAGAGACTCCTAGCATGTGAGAAAACAGAAAAGCTCTTTTTTCATTCCAGAATAAAGGCTCAGAAAAGATCTTTGCTTATAATGAATATAAATTTCTACACCAAAACCAGCTCAAGGGGAGAGACTTGTGTCATCAAGAAGAGCAATGTTGAAAGGTCTTCTGGATGCTTACTTCTAGTGCTCCAGGTGGAGAAACTTGCTTCTAATATAGGGCAATCCTGTTTTTTTGCAAATTAGAATTAAGGCAATTTGAAATTATGTGATATAAAATAATAAAGTAAAAGCCTTCATGCCTAAAATGGAAAGAATGCAAATTCTGAAACTGCTTCTAAATTTATCAAGAATCTCAATTTCAAAGCTAGTATGTTGGGTTTATGCTATCACTATACTGGTGCCACTTTTAGCTGATGAGTAGGAATACCTGTCCCTTTTTGGTCATAATTAGGCTAGAATTAAAGGAGCACTGAATTATACAAGATCTTTAGAAGTTCTGCCTTCCTGAAATGCTACTGCCCTATACCTCAAACAAGAGACTAATCATGGCAATCCTAATCCCTCGGATCTCAACATAGCAATGATGAAAGAGGAAGTTCCACAGAGATCCTTTTATCAAATGCAATCGGGGAAGGGAATTGGTTGGTTAATGGAAGATATTTGTTAAAGAAGTGAATCATAAAAATAAAAAAAAACTGTAGACACACACATCAAAATTTTTATTTTAAATTAAAGTAGCTGCTTTCTTTCGCCAAGCTTTTGATATAAAGCTCAGGCTTTTTCTTTGAATGTTGGTCAGTTAGCTGGAGTTTGGCCTAATCTTTCTGTCATAAACCACACCCATTATACATCCTTTACTATTTCCAATGATAATTTCTTTAAAAGGAAGCGAAAACTTAAAGACATCTGCTGGGCAAACTGAGTGCAGAGTCCTTCTAGATTTTCATAATTGCTTCCCCACCTTAACCATTGCTCAGCAATTTATTTTCATTGAATCTTTTCAAAATATTCAATCAAGTTCACAGAAAAAACTTTCTTTTTGTACTCATACATCATATGTTTATGTAATATTTAATTTAGTTTATTAAAAATAATGACGTTTAACTAGGATGAAACAGGCTGAGGAACAAATAACCTGGGTCCAGGGAGGTATAGAACTCAACTGATGGTAACAGAAGTGCACGGGGGTTCTAGAGAGTGGCCTTCTGGCCATGGGTGGGTATCAGCTGGTATGTTTCCCTGCCATATTGGGCACATTCTCAGCAATGTGTCTCAGGACCTGCTCTACTCCACCACCTCTGCCCTGCCCCACCACCTCCCTCTTCCTCACTGCTGTAACTTCATCTGCAAGCTCAGGGCCCTCCTTCCTCAAACAGCTTAGCTACTAGTGATGGCCAGACCTGCCATGCTCAGTGCCTCGTCAATAAAAAGTGTATGACAGCATGTGTCCAGACGCTAGTCATCATCACGGTGTTGTGGTATGACTGTTCATGTACATGCCGAGGTGTTACATATCTGTGGCTGGTTTGGCCACGTAGTTCTCCAGCGTAAAAGAAACTGTTTCTTTTTTTTTCTTTTTCTTTTTTTTAAGATTTTTTTTATTTATTTGACAGAAAGACAGCCAGCGAGAGAGGGAGCACAAACAGGGGGAGTGGGAGAGGAAGAAGCAGGCTCCCAGTGGAGGAGCCTGATGTGGAGCTCAATCCCAGAATGCCGGGATCACGCCCTGAGCCGAAGGCAGATGCTTAACAACTGCGCTACCCAGGTGCCCCAGAAGAAACTCTTTCTGACACCTGAATGCTATAGCTAGCCCAGAGCAGTTTTTGCCACCATATAAAGTAATTTGGTTGGGGTCCCAGGATGACATGGTAGAGGGTACAAAATGCAATGAAAGCCCTCTTTTGATGCTCCCCCCTGCCTAGCCGACTTCACATCCTGTGTAGCTGACCCTGGTCACCACCCTAATACATCTCCCCTGGTGGAACTGGGGGAAAGAGATGCACTTCCATTGAGTCATGACAAATGTGATATCAACTCTTTGTTGACAATGGTATCATTTAAATTTGGAAGGGTAAAGTCAATTTGCATAGTGTTATGTGACAGAGTGTATGGCCTCAACCACCCTGAAACCCCAGGGTAACCAATTCCACAGAATACCAATTTCCTTTCCCTTCCTTTTTCTAAGCACCTTGCTGGTCAGCTACCCTAGTTTTGGGGGGGGGCTTTGTTTTTTGTTTTTTGTTTTGAGTGGTGGAGGTGGGAGGGTGGGAGTTGGGAATACAGTTTTTAAAAGGCTTAATGTGAAAACTAAGGGAAATGGGAAATCAAAGGATATGTTGGGCCAGAAAATTCTTGAGAATCACCAATACTAAGGATAGAATCAAAATTCAAAATGATGTGTGTATAATAGAAAAGAGATTAGACATACATAGAAGTTACACATTTCAGAATTTCAGAAAAGAAATAACAGACTTTGAGAAAATAATAAACTTAGAAAATGTCTATGAAATAGTTAAACCAAAAAAGCAAGGGTTTCTAGGCCAGAGGGAACCAAGTCAATGGATCCTGAGGGCCCCAGGCTACATGATGACAGAAAGAGAACAGCTTCCAGGTCACAGGATAGGGTGATGCTTTTTTCAGGGGTCTAGGTCCTCTTTCCATGTTTTCCCTTTGTCATCTTTATCAAACCCTTTTCAAATTACAGCATGATTTCTATATTGTCCCAAAAGAGGTAATACTATATTCGCTTCGTATTTGTATTCATACCCATCTCTCATGTTACCAGAGAATGCTCCTACCAAATGCTCAGATATTTGTCCATCTTAGGGGAACCGTTTCTTCCTCTGGATCATTTTGATGCGAACAACCTATGAACTCCCTAGCCCCATTGCTCCTGAAGATTCTACCTTTGCCCCCAAGTGAAATCGTTCCCAAAATGTTTCCTCACATAATATGTACCTTCTAGCCTACCTTGAGCTGGACTAGATTCCTTGGGCCTCATCTGGTGCGTTTTGGGGACTCTCCCAAATGTGCATTGCCCACATACCTCTGTGACATGTTTGAGCAAAGCCATTTATATTCTCTATCCCAGCCTTACATACCTGCAAATTCTCCACCAATTGCTTAACTTATACAGCACCATCCGTTTCTGTGCATGGGCTTATTTAGCACAGATTACACTGATGCAATTGTCAACACCCCCTGCCCCCCCGTCTCCCCACCACCAGTAGCTTCCAAGACTCTGGAAGCCACCATAGAGTCCCCTCCTCAGACACTGCCCTCTTTGCCCAGGCCTTTACTAGCTCTGTCTCCTGGTTATTTTCTCTAGCTTGCAACCAGGCACTTTATTCCCCAGTTTGCAACGAGACCCTGAGGCTTCCTTTCTCTCTACTGTGGGCTTAACAAAACATCTCAACAAAGGCTGGTCTCCTTCTACATGGAAATTCTCTCCTGGAAGCTACAAAGGAAGCAAAATTAAAAACGTCATACCTCTGATTCCCACTGGTTGGCCAACTTTTTGCTTTGCCCACAACTCTTAACGTCTCCCTGGAATGAGGTTCTGTTGCTCCCTCTGCTGCAGCAACCCAACTTCTTTTTGGACTTCTGATTTTTCGCAGCTCTCTGTTTCTATCTTTATAGCCCTACCTTATCCTCAACACAAACTGTCACATACTGCTACCTTAACACATTCTGTGATAAGATTTATCAGCAGTAAGAACTATCACTCAAACAAGACAGCAAAGCAACCCTCCAGGATATCATGCTTGGTAACAAAAGAAACTAGAGATTTCATTTATTTTGCAATAATTAGCTTTTCCCCTCCACCATCATCCGGGTTATCTCTAATGCTCTCCTCAAGCTATTTCCTGGGGTGGTCTCGTACAGCTCTGGATTTCAACCTGGTTATCTGACTGAATTCTTTAATTACTTCAGATTTAATACCAAATCCTTGACCATTAGATGTCCTTTTAAGAAACCACAGTGCGATTGTTCTGAAACATCATGCTGCACAAGAATCTCCTGGAGAGTGTTTTTAGAAGGCAGGTGTCCAGGACCCTTCTCTGTGATTCTGCTTCAGTAGACCCAGGAGCCTGCCTCTTTCTCTAGTATGCCTGATTACGAAGCCAGCATAGGAGGAGCATATTCCTATTTATTTATTTATTTAGTTGAGTGAGAGGGAGACTGTGCACAAAGTGGTGAGGGGTGGGGTGGCAGAAGGGGAGGGAGAGGGACAAGCAGACTCCCCACTGAGTGCAGTGCCTGATGCAGGGCTTGATCCCAGACCCTGAGACCACAGCCAACAGTCAGACACCCAACGAACTGAGCCAACCAGGTGGCCCTATGAGGAGCATATTCTTTCCCAAAGTGGGTTATTCATACTGTGGTGGCCCAAGACATTTTAATAGTTAGGTGTTTACTTTAATTTACATTTTTAAAAATCCATAGAATAGTAAAAAACATGATTTCATAAATACTACTTAGGAGGCTAAGTAAAAATAGTGAATTAGTTGAAAGGATTGTTAAGCAAATAACAGAGTAGAACGCACATGGCAAAAACTGTGGAAGTGGCATGTAAATGATGAATCTAGAGAAACATGTCAGGGATTAGGACTGCTTCTATGAACACTCTACATGGTTATTTTTTAAACTTCCAGGATATTTCTTTGATATAGCATGCATTTTTTTTTATTGTAAAAGCTACAGAAAGTTGAAAACTTCATGAAAATAGAAAGAAGAAAGTAGCAATTACTGCTGTTGAGAGATTACCGCTTATATCTTGATCCTGCTTTCCTCCCTTGGGCCTGCTCTGGCTTTCTCTCTCTCAATCTCGCCCAGTCTCTCTTTCTCAATCCTTTATTCTTCATGCTTTTAAAACATACTGCACATACAGATTGGCCACACTTTCTAATTTTTTGTAACATTTTGCCATGCCAGTAAATAGTTTCCAAAAAGTTGACTGCAATGGATTAATGACACTCCAGCATAGAGCAGTGGTTAAGAGCATGTGGGCCAGTCTTCCTGGTTTCAAACCCCAGTTCTGTTTTGGGTAGATTACTTAACTGTCCTATGTCTTCATGTCCCCATTTGTAACATAGGAATAGTAGCACTCCTAAGTCATGGAATTGAAGTAAATGAGATGGAATACTTAGAACACACAATAAGTACTTGAAAAGTTTAGACATTATTATTCCATGTATTACCATATTTAAATCATTCCTTTATTTTTTGATGTTTTATAGTCTTTAGAATGCTTGTGATTCCTATAGGACCTTGATCCTAGGGTCACAAAACCCACGTATAATAATGTAGGTGGAGGAACAGCTCATATGTTCACTAATTCCCATGGCCTGTCTACATTGGCTCTTTGGTTTTTAAACTTCTCCTAACACCAACTTTTTTTGGGTGTGTTCAAAATGTCTTCCCATTCTAAGCTTAAGCAATATGACCACTCTTTCCCACCAGAGGTGGGTGGCTCTGTTGCCATCATACACAGTTTTTATTGACTACAGGATAAACCAACATGGGGGGATTATTCTCTCAAATAAAGCTTGTTGTCTGCATTTTCTCCTTTACTAACACCAAAGGAAGTTCTTAGTTTCAAGAAGAGACTTATTACACACGAACTTGGTCAACCTCGAAGACAGTCACTCTCAACTATTCTGCTGAAGAGTTAGATGTGTCTCAATCAACCTTGTAAGCAGAAAGTCAGCCTTAACCTCTCTATTACACCTTCTCTCCTCTGTGAATGTTCTGGCTTGTGGTTTGGACTGTACTTAAAAGTTGGTGGGAATTCTAGCAAGTACCCCTGAGGCCCTGTCAGAGTCCTGCTCTTTTCTATGCCTCTTGCCACTACCAAGTTTCATTAAAATCTAAATATAATCAATCTACTTAAAGATACTACAGCTGCTTCTACTTTAGTCTGCAAGAGAAAATCCTCAGTTCTACATGTTTTGCTATAGGTAGCAGCCATGGGAGAGACTGAACCTCACAAAGCAAACCTATTTCTGGATGACAGACAGAGGACAGTCTGCACTGGATGGTCCAATACCACATAGATCTCTGTGACAGCAAATTAGGAAGAGCAGTACCTAGAGCTTTAGATATACCTTTATGTCCCTCAGCTTTTATTTTGAAAAATGACAAACCTACAGAAAGTTCCTAAAAAGTGTATAATGAACACCCATGTAATCTTTATCTAGATTCCCTAATTACTAATATTTTATTACATTTGCTTTCTCTGTCAGTATGTGTATTTGTTTATATATGTAAATTAAATAAATATATATACTTTTATTTATACACACATAAATATACACATTATTATTATTGTTATCATTATTATTATTACTATTTTGCTGACACCTTACCCCTAAGAGTAGAGACATTCTCTTAATTGACCCTAAGAATGAAAATTTAAGGGGCACCTGGGTGGCTCAGTCCATTAAGCGTCTGCCTTTGGCTCAGGTCCTGATCTCAGGGTCCTGGGACCTAGCCCCATGGTGGGCTCCCTGCTCAGAAGGGAATCTGCTTCTCCCTCTGCCCCTCCACCCCACTCATGTGTGTGCACTTGCTCTCTCTCTCTGTCACACACACACAAATTTTTAAAAATCTTAAAAAAAAATGAAAATTTAATATTGATAGGATACCATTACATATTACACAGGTCAAATTCCCCTAATTATCTCTATACTCTGTTTTAACCTAAATTAGCTTCCAGTCTTTCTCTCTCTTTTGCAACATTGATAGGCATATTTCATTGTTGAAGATGTTGTTTTGTTTTACAGAACATTTCTCAATTTGGATCAACTCAATTTGGAGTTGGAGAAGTGGGGCAGAAATACTACATAGATGACATTGTGTATATCAAATAAGGAGCCTCATGACGTCAGTTTTGTAGCTCATTGGTGGTATTAAGTGTGGTCTCTTGGTGAAGGTAATACTCACCAGATTTCTGCTTTGTGAAAAGTATATTTTCCCTATATTCCCTATATTTTTCCATAGATATGAATCTATGGGATGAAATTGTTTGAATATCCTATTTCCTAATGTTCTTTCCACCCAATGGTTTTAGTATCCACTGATAATTTTTGACTAAATAGTTGTAATTACTATGGTGGTTGTAAAATGATAATTTCCTATTTCTATTATAACTTCTACATTTATAAATGGCCTTTTTCCTAAGAAAGACTTTCCCTGGGTCACCTGGGTGGCTCAGTCGTTAAGTGTCTGCCTTCGGTTCAGGGCGTGATCCCAGAGTCCTGGGATCGAGCCCCGCATGGGGCTCCATGCTCTGCTGGGAGCCTACTTCTTCCTCTCCCACTCCCCCTGCTTGTGTTCCCCCTCTCACCGGCTGTCTCTCTCTCTGTCAAATAAATAAATAAAAATCTTTTTAAAAAAAAAAAGGCTTTCCCTTCTCCCCTTCTCCTTAAATTTATTTCCTAATCTGTATGAGTTCATAAATATTTTTAAAATTCAATGTGTTCAGTCAATTCCTGTCATTGTTCTCATTTTGATGCATGGATTATTCCAAATTCAGCCAGAGGGAACCCCTTCAAGTTGGTCGATAAGCTTTTGTTGGACTCTACTCAGTCTGAATTTTGGACAATTACATTTGAGGACGAAATGGATAGAGGAGGCTAAATCTCATGAGCTCTGCGATAAACATTCTACCCACATTGTTTCACTAATTCTTACAAAAGCCTATAAAGTAAGCACTATCTATATTTTATTGAGATATTTTAAATTTCTGTAATTAATATAAAATTCCTGATACCTGGATATTACAGTACATATGGACATTCAGGATAGAACTCAAGAATATCAACAGGTAAATAAATGGAAGTTCACAATAGAGGCGGAACTAACATTTCCTTTATACACACTTGATAAACATATTTTTGCTTTTAGGTAATGTGTTTGTCTGTGTGTATTTAACCAGTTCTTCAGTGATGTTAATCCAGAATCACATAACATATTCTGGGTAGTTAAACACACAGAATCTAACTGCTTAGCTAGCTTTATGGAGTACAAACTCTCAACTACTTCCCTTTAACTAACTTGCCAAAATCACAGATGCCCTCCATTCCCTGCAAACTGAATTTTCTGATATGCTGAGCACTTGAGGGCAGTAACTGCTCTCCAATATACCCGAGGACTTCTGCTCCACTCTGCTATAGTTTACTACCTAGGAGTCAGTAGTATTTGTTCCCAAATCTGTTTGGGTTAATTAGACTTGTAATTGTAGTTTTTTAATTAATTAAATTAAGCATATTTTAATTAAATATGAAAATTGACAAACAAGGAGAGCAGAGAAGAGAGTCGTCGTTATTCTGAAAATGAAATTGAGTGCTTGGGACTCAACAGTCCCAAGTCACTTAAAAAAAAATTACTACTACCATAAGCGTGAGCAAAAGACTGCCATAGGAATCATGAAAGTCCTATCAGGTTCTAGATTTAGGTTGCCTTAGAAATGTCTGCTTTACCTTAAATAAATTGAAACTAGAAATAGATGCATTACGTATATGATTTATGCAAGAAAGTCTCCAAAATACAGATCTACATGGGGGGAGTGATGAATTTGACTCTACATCAAAATATCATCAAATGAGGAATTATGCTTTATTATTGTATTTCTTAGGATTTCAGACTTGAACCAAATTTTTGGATTACTTGATCCATTACTGCTTTTGGTCTTATCAACTAAGTTTTCTTCTGTAAAGTTCTCATTCTACAACAGTTTCAGTCAATCTTATTTAAGGTTTCCATGCTTTTAAAAATTCTCAAGTTAACCATTTTAGGTACTGTTAAAAATCTGTATTTTGTTAGGGCACCTGTCTGGCTCAGTTGGAACAGTGTGCAACTCTTGATCTCACGGTTGTGAGTTCAAGCCCCATGTTGGGTGTAGAGATTACTTAAATGAAAAAAAGAAAAAGAATGAAATCTGTATTTGGACTACAGGGACCCAAATGACCACTGCAGCTTAGCCTCTGATGCCCACAATGGATACCCCAGTAAGATGGTGTCTAAACAGCATTCATGTCTGTTGAACATAGCCAAGGAGAAAACATTCTGGGACTTTATCTATGTATCACATTATATGTTGTTTATTATTTATAGGTTAAAGTTTCTACTGAATGTCTGTCTATCAGGAATGGCTCTCACTTCTTTTGAATCTCCCTAAACACCTAACACTGTTCCTGCTTTTCCTAAATTAGATCTTTAAAAAAAAAATTAGCTGAGAAGATATTATATAACAGTACAGCATTCAAAGGCAGTATTGGAAATGGCCTATCTACTGGGTGCACCATCATGAGCCCTTTACTCTTCTGACATGAGTTCAAGATTTTATTTGGCTTTTGGATTTGATTGCTACTTTACTACCAATCTAGAGCAGGGCAAAACTGTTGCTGTTCATGTAGGATCCACTTAACATATATTATGGAAAATAATGTTTCTTTCTTTCACTTCTGAAAATATTCAGGAGTTCAAATGACACCTAAATATCCAGGACACAGAGGCCACTCTCAGCAGCTACACTTTCGGGGGGGGGGTGAAGGAACACACCAAAGGACCCCTACTGTGCTCTGCCCTCCAAGTGTATCTGTAGTACAGAACCGGTCTCTCCCCCAGAGGCTGGAGAACCAGCCCCACCCTTTCAGCAGGAGAAAGAGACTGAATACAAAAGCATGGGTATCAGAGCATAAACACAGAGTTGTCATGTCACATCATGTCACATTGATTTGGATAGAGCCCCACTGCTGACTGAATAGAGTCCAGACTCCTTGGGTTGACATCCCACCTTCCCGGCTCTACTCCCTCTACTCCCACAGGTATATACGCTCCAGCAAAACAGGAAACTCTCTTCTCAAATGAGCCTGTCTTTACCTGAATTGCTTTTCCCACCCTATTCAAACCAACCCATTTCTGCCTATTGAAATCTCACCCATCTATTAAGGTCCCTCTGGGCAATTGTCACTTTTCCTTGAAGCCTTCTTTGATTTCTCTAACTCATGGTTATCTGTCTCTCCTTTGAGCCTTTAAGTTACTAGGCATATTTTACATCATCATACTATCATTTTTTGCTTCACCTCCTATGGTCCTTGTAAGCAGCCACTAGGTTTTACTCAGTTTGCCTTTCCTGCAAGACCTTGCCCAGTTGGAGCCCTGCACATAGAAGGTGTTTAACCTCTAAATAAATGTTTGATAGCTGTTCTGTGGGTTGAATTGTATAAGTTCTTGACTCTATAACCAAGTTGTGCAATGCTGGAAAAGTTTAGGAAATATTTTTAGGAGGTGAAAGGTACATAGATTTGGAATGAAAATGTCGTACCCCAAACCATGAAATCCTCTGAGCTGAAAAATAATGCTTAGAATTCAGATAGAATATTTGACTTCCAGAGATGTTCCTTTATGTATGCTATAAATAGATTGTGTTTATTCCAAGGCAATGTTATTTATTGAACACGGGGGGAATATTACTTCTCTTCTATTTTCTTGACACTTTTAAATTCTTGTCTTCACTATTTTTTAACAGTTTGATTAATTTAATTAATTACTGAACTATCGATAGTCTTAAAAATAATTTAAGACTGTCTATATTTTTGACATTAAGTGGTCAAATACACAATCCTAAAGACTGATACTTCAAATAAATATAGGGAACTACTTCTTATATATGTCATCTCTATAATTTATTATTGATACATTCTATAATGATGTATCTTTTCCTCCTTGCTTTTCTGCCACAGAGTTGGGTGGCAGGCAGCTGAACAAGCATTAAAGAACTTCCCCTATTAACTTTATTCTGGTGTTCAGGATGGATTGTGACATTGACAGCATTACGGATCACTCAGCATCCTCCCCTCCCCTTTATTTTTTCTAGTACTTTGTTCTCTTGGGGATGAGGGGCATTTCAAGGTGGGTTCAGTGCATTAAATATGTGTGTGGTCTGACTAAAGTAACAGAATGGTATACACTAATGATCTCATTCCAGATTCTGGCTTCATTTTTTATCTCTGTGTGTGTGCAATACACTCAGCTAGATCACCATCAGCCAGACACATTCCCAATTCCACTCATCTTGCTTATTTGCTGAAGGGTTTCTACATGTGCCATCCACACCACTGTATTTCTTAGATTTGGGGGCAAGTTTCTTTAAATGTGTGCATATGAAACGCATCTGTACTTGCACATGTAAATGGAAGTACAGAGCATATGAAAATGAAATGTATGGTTTTAAACTACAAAAGAGAAAAAGAACAATATCCTCCTGGTTTTGGCATGATGACTAGGCTTCAATACTTAAATGCAAAATTGCCAGTCTTGAGTGATAGCAGAAAACAACTTAATTACCTCTGTCCAAAATGCTGGCCCCACAATGATCTATATAACATCGTGTTCTAGCCAAACTCACATACTTATAGACAAATGACTACAGGTTCTGAATGATATATAAAAGATGATCAGTATTTCTTTGGCCAAGTGCCCCTTTCATATAAATATGGGAATTTAAGTCTTAAATCCCTCCATTTTATCATCTTGGGGTTTCCAGAGCTCTCATATGAGAGAGAGGGCTTTGCACTCGGTATTCTTTCTGCACCAAAGTCTCTTCCTGCAGATATGCACAAGGTTTGTTCTCTCATCTCCTTCAGTGGGAGGTTATATTACATCTGGTAAGGTGGTCACCCAATTGCAAAGATTGTATCTACGTCCCTTCCCTGTTGTATTTTCTCCATATAGCACTTATCACTACCTGAATGATATACATATTTTTGTTTATAGACTGTCTCCCTCCACCACTTGAAGGGCAAGAATTTTTTACTATTGCAATGTTGTATTCCCAGCTCCAAGAAGATGCCTGGCATATAGTAAGTATGCAATAAATATTTGCTAGGTGAAAATGAGTAAATGTAGTCTTTTCCCCCTTTCCTTATTTTCTTGTCACCTTTCCAAAACATAAATCCAATCATGTAACTCCCATGCTTATAAACTTTCAATAGCTCCTCATTACCTACAGAATACAATTCAAATGCCTTTCCTTGGCACACAGAATTTCAACCCAACATTCCAATCTTTCCTCCTAGCACTTAACCTTTCAACATTGCCCAAACCTGCCTTGATCCTCACATCGCCACACTTTTGTGCATGTTGTTAGTTTCATATACAATGCCTTTCCCATCTTCCTACCTGGATAAGTCTTGATCATCCAGCAGGATCCAGTTGAAGTTGGGGCTCCTGTAGGAAACTTTCCTCATCAGAATCAGTCTGTCCCTTATCTGGTTTCCTACATTTGTTATAGCACCAATGACATGGGGTTACTGTTATTAATACATCAATGCTCTTCTACTGAACTGTGATATTAGCCTTTGTCTTCCTTAGTCTCAATCATTAATAAAATTATATATGAAAAACTTCACAGACTAGTTAAAATGCAGTTGGTGCATAATCTCCCTTCATTTCTTTTTTCTCAACCATGCATCAAAACTGAGTCTGCTTAACATAACATATAAAGTCCTCAAGAACAGGAAACATTGTCTAATATCTTTGAATCCTAGTGAGTTCTAAAGAGACTAACATTTTACAAGATTTTTGAGTGGAATAATGGATGGATGCATGGCTTGATGGATGGATGGATTAATGTATAAACAAATGGATGGATAAATGGATAGATGGATAGACAAATGGACCAAACTTCCAGTCCTTTCTAAGGCCCCCGATTATTTATTTTTTGCAATACTACTTTTCTTCATACCTGTTTCATTACCATTCTATCTTATATGTACAATTATCCCTTCATGTGCCCAATATTTGGGAGATATAAATGATTAACTGCAGTCTCAAATGATTAACTTTGGAGACCTAAAGTTTAAGTATAAAAAAGGGGGAAAAAAGGTTTATCTGAGGCCAGGCTAAAAACCCAGACAAAAAAATTACTTTGTACTATGTACAAAGCAACAGCTCCCAATTTTTCAACCTCTGAATGTATTATTCAGTCTTTGGGGAATAAACAATGAGCAAAGGAAGTTAGAGTTGAACGCATTGGAAATTGTTTCATACTTGATTCCAGAAAAGGATTAAAAGGACTTGACATAGAATAGAGCGATTTTATCAAGGCAGAGGACACTGTGGAAGAAAGGTCATAGAATGTAGCTGAATACACAGGGACTGCCATAAATCACATTAGCAATCAACACACCCAGGGTTCTATGCCCACCAGTAGTGGCCTGTGTTTGAAAGAAAAGTGTAAATCCCTCACCCAGCACTAAGTTTTGCAGTTCTAAGGTGTAAAAAACATTTCTTTCTAAGCCCATCCAGGGATCAGAATATGACCCGATAAATGGCCCCATTTTACTTTAGTTATAAAATACATGGGATTAGGAAAAGCAACAGCATCCACAGTGCAGGATCAGATGACAACAGCCAGTGGTTTCTACATGGGAGACTTGTAGCCCTGTGGTTCCTGCACCTTTTTTATTCTGGGAATCTCATCTATCATTCCTTGACTCACCCAAGCCCGTTCCTGGACAACTCCTTTTGTAATACCTTCATATTGAAATCACTCTCTCTGGCCACAGCGTTCTATCTCTCTTCTACCATCCCTTCCTCCCTACTGAGCCCGTCCTCTTCAGGGCTTCTTGAACTTTGCCTTGGAAATACATTAAGATATTTGTGGCAAAGAATGCCAGTTTTGCTCCAATAATTCCTCCTCCTTTCTCAGGATAATAGATGCCCCAAGTTTTATCAGGGCACATAGTTGCTCACATTAAAGGTTACCTTTTCTTTATTTTATTTTATTTTGAAGATTTTATTTATTTATTTAACAGAAAGAGAGAGGGAGAGCATGAGCAGGGGGAGCAGCAGAGGGAGAGGGAGAAACAGACCCCCCACTGAGCAGGAAGCCAGATGTGAGGCTCAATCGCAGGACCCTGGGATCATGACCTGAGCCAAAGGCAGATGCTTAACCCACTGAGCCATCCAGGCACCCCTACCTTTACTTTAAAAAAAAAAAAAAACAACTATCTTTTCTTGCTTTCCTTGCAATGAGATGTGGCCTTGTGACTAAGTGCTGGACAATAGGATGGGAGTAGAAGTAACACGTGCAATGTCTAGGTTGTTCCTTGAAGGAAAGAGTGTGCCATCTTGCTAACTCAAATATGCACATAGCGTGAGTTGTTCTGAACCATGTGAATGAGAACAAAGCAATAAGATAAAAGGACCTTGGACCTCTGACAACTTTTCAGAGCAAAGATGCCCATGAGCTCAGTCTGTAATATAAAATAAAATAAAAATAACTTTTATGGGGCGCCTGGGTGGCTCAGTCATTGAGCCTTCAGCTCAGGGCATGATCCCGGGGTCCTGGGATCGAGCCCCACATCAGGCTCCTACACTGGGAGCCTGCTTCTTCCTCTCCCACTCCCCCCTGCTTGTGTTCCCTCTCTCGCTGGCTGTCTCTCTCTCTGTCAAATAAATAAATAAAATCTTAAAAAAAAAACACTTTTATTGTGTTTAAGCCATGGTTATTTGGGATCTGTGTCACAGCAGTCAAACTTTGAACCCAAATTGTACAGTCCTTCACAAAGTGACCTGTCAACCAAACATGTTTTCCATCCTTGTTTTATATCTTTTTCGACAACAATTGGTGGTTCTCAACTTTGGTTGCATATTATAATCACCTGGGACATTTAAAAAAATCTTAATGCCCAGGGCTTACTTCAGATAAATGACATCATAATTTTTGGTAAAGACTCAAACATCAGTATTTTTTGAGGTTACCAAAGTGATTCTAATGTACAATCAACATTTAGATAGTTTAGATGATCTGCTGGTATCTTGAGAAGTTGGAAGCTGGTATCTTTGAAGTTGGAAGAAGGAAAGGAGGTAAGAGAAAGTCGATAGAGAAGAATGATGACTCTTCATATCTTTTGCTTAAAAACTTGATAGAACTATCCATTATCTTGCTTGAAGACTTGAAAACTCTCAGTTTACCCCAGTAGCCGTATTTGAATATAAGCAGGAAATA
Source organism: Ailuropoda melanoleuca (assembly GCF_002007445.2). Lineage (NCBI taxonomy): Eukaryota > Metazoa > Chordata > Mammalia > Carnivora > Ursidae > Ailuropoda > Ailuropoda melanoleuca. The sequence continues at coordinate 56,331,792 of NC_048220.1, read as the reverse complement.
CATTCTAAAGCAGTGTTTTGATGAATCTATTTACTTTCACGAGTAATATAGAATTGAACCACAACTTAACATCTTGTAGGAAACTACACAGAAAGAAAACAGGGGCCACTGGGGAGGACCAATCACGAAATGCCCCACTGCCTAAAAAAAGTAAAGTTTACCTCAAGAAATGACTTCCAAGGAAAAATTTGGAAGAATTTTTCATTCAATGTTTAAAATACACAGAGCACTCACTATATTATACACCTGAAACTATATAAATATATACTATATGTTAACTATACTGAAATTAAAATTAAAAACTTAATACAAATAAAAAATAAATTTAAAAAATTATACAGACCACCTCTTAGTAAGACAATAGTCCCCAGGCCTGAGAGATCTGTAATCAGAGAAAGGCAGGGGGAGAGAAAGACTGAAAGAGAAAAAAGAGAAGGGAGATGGCGAGAGGAGAGATATTGGGAAAGATGGGGTGGGAGGGAGAGAAAAAGAGAGATATAGTGGCAGAGACACAGACGGTTATAGCTCTTGAGGGGCCATTAAGGTTCAATTCCCTTGCCACACACCTCTCCCTCCATTCACTCAGCTCCTGTAAATGACTTTTCTGATTTACAGGGCAGGGGAGGGGTTATTCATTTCCTGTGTATTATTCCATTACTTACTAATATCTGAAACCAGACTGAGAGATGGTGTAAGCTGAAGGGGAAGAGAGGGTGGGGAATAAGTTGTAATTGCATGAATTGTTCTTTTGGATTTTTCTTTTTCTTTCTCTCTCTCTCTCTTTTTTTTTTTTTTTTTTGCCAATGGGGCTCATTTCATCTGATATCTGGTATGACAGATATACTATTGTAATTTACTTAAACTATGAAGGAGGAAAAAGCAAGATTTCTTATTTTAAGTGTCAAAGAAATAAGCCCTAGGACTTGATCACTTTTTAAAATTTAGTAGGGATCCAAAGTCTGAAATAATACACATTGTCATCACCTTTCTAGGCTGTCCTTGGCTAATGTTCCTTTTGGAACTAATGTTCCTTCTAAGAGGATATTCAGTGGTATCATGAAATAGTGTGTCTCTGGCTAGATCTACCGGGGGTTGAAAAGATGGCACATATAAAAAAGCAATTTGTCACAACTTAGACCTAACTTTAATGAAACGGAGAATGATGTAAAGTCAGCTATCAATAAGATATAACATGGAAAGAGGGCAAACTGCAACAGCCCTCATTTGAGTTAGCAAGCAGGAGTTGGTTCTTAATGGTTTCTGCTTCTATCATCAAAGCCCAGCCTTGTTTAAGAAACTAATTTTTAAGTGGTTTACGAGAAAAGGCTGATAACTTGACAAGAGCTGTATACCTTGTAATTAATCACAGAACTCATACTCGGACGGATAAGAACTTGTTGGCTAAAACATTAAAATAATCGTTTCAGAGGATCAGTCCTTCACAAGAGAGAAAGCAACCACTGAGTCATAGATTGGATGTGCTTCAGAGGGGACAGAGGCAATTGGCTTTTAATTTGACATTTTTTGCTATAATATTCTATTTGCTGACCCTCTGGCCTTTCTTTACCGGAACCTTACAATTCAGGCTATGGTTTTTAGAATCTCTCTTCTAAAAGACAAGGAAAATATTTTTGTACAAGGTCTAGCTCATTAACTAGTTGTATACATACCTTCAGATATCTCAAAGGGACACCATCAGGGAGTTTTCCAACAGTCTTCTCCCACCCTCCTTTATTCTAATTTTCAAAATGCTGAATTTGTTTGGCCATGGCATGCCTAGCCCCAGGAAATGAACCATGATAGGTCTAAGACTCCTACGGTACAGCGAGGACCTCTTTTGCAGCAGGTGGTGGTGGTCACGTGACCTAGTTCTGGCCAATCAGATGTAAGAGGGGACTGTCCAGGGGCCTTCTGGGTAATATTTTGGTTTCTGACAAAAGCGCTAGGTATTTAAGGAGATTTTCATGGAATGTTCCTAGTCTTCCTGTCTGAAATAGGGATGTAAGGGCCTGATGTTTGGAGTTGAAATATAAATCTTATGACTGACTGCCCATGAGACGGTAACATGACGGAAGATTAAGATAATGTTAAAGATGCTGAACCAAGCCCTAACATTGTTTTGCTGTTGCTATTGCTGCTGTTGTTTTTCGAACTCTAATAATGTTGAGCCATTGAATAAGCGCTGGGATTGCCGACAACTAGACTCGTGAAATAAACAATAAATATCCTTTTGACTTAAATCCATATGTATTGGGTCTTCTGATATTTGTAACCAAAAACATCCCAACCAATATAATTCCTTTCCTTTTAGGTGATAACTTTCTATTACTTTGCTATATGATTTTGGCGATGATTCTCATTTAGTTTGCCCTTTCGGTTTATCAATCCAGTTTTATATAAATTTTATATAATTGGTAACCTCCTCAAAAAAAGAAACAATCTTTCTTTCCATGAAATCCAATAGTTATTACTTAAAAATATTAACTAGCTATATGGTATTATTAACCATTAACACTCACAGAATTGCAATCATTTTCCGTTAGGAATTCTAACAAACTTGATAAGCATTCCTCTGAAAGGTTAGTACTATGGCTACAACAATACTGTTTCCATGTTGATGAATGGAAACTGTTGTGTATTTGCTATAAAAAAGTAACTTTTTATTGGACTTTAAATTTTCCAGTGTGCTTTCGTATATTAGTTCAATTTATTCTCATAGCAACCTCATGAGGAAGATATTATTTTTACCTTAATTTTATATATAAGGACATCAAGACTCAGAAAAACTAAGTGAACCATTTCTGCTAATTCAATTAGTAACTGGAAGAACCTGGATTCAGAGCAAAGCCTATGTTCTTTCCACAATACCACACCATGGAGAACAGTCAATTGGACAACTCTGAGGCTCTCTGCCATCAACCCAAATATTACCAGATCTCATGATGTATTATTAGCATGTTATATTGAACTTCATAGAACTTAAGAATAGATATATATCTGCCATACCCATATAAATCATTAGCCTATTCTACGTTTTGGTAGTACTGGCTTAAAACAAATTTTGCAAAGCCCCAAAGTGGTACCAGGGTGACACAGATCCTCCTCAGCTGACATGGGATTACATCCCAATAAACCCATTGTAAGTTGAAAACATTGGAAGTCAAGATGCACTTAATACACGTACTGAATGTCATAGCTTAGATTAGCCTACCTTAAACATGCTCAGAACACTTACATTAGCTACAGTTGGGCAAAGTCATCTAACACAAAGCCCATTTTATTATAAAGCGTTGAATAGCTCATGTAATTTATTGAATACTATACTGGAAGTGAAAACCAGAATGATTGTATGCATACAGATGGTTGTAAGTGTATCGGTTGTTTACTCTCCTGACTGCATGACTAACTGGGAGCTGTGACTCTCCACCACAGCCCAGCATCATGACAGAGAAAGTACTGTAACACATATTGTTAGCCCAGGAAAAGACTAAAATTCAAAATTCAAAGTATGGTTTCTACTGAATGAGTATCATCAGAATGAGTATCATCATCTTAGAGTTGAAAAATCCTAAGTTGAACCGTTGTAAGTTGGGTACCATCTGATTTAGAGGCATTCCTTCTCCTGGGACTTACATAGTAATTTTTCATGCTGTCTATTATTATTTATGTAATATTAGAATTAAAGTAAGCCCATCAGGGCAAAGACTCTCTATTAATTGTTTTTATCTAGCACAGTGCCTGTCACGTAATAAGAATTCCATAATACTTATTAAATCAAAAATAAGTTACTGACCTAATCGTTCATAGACAGAGAAACACTTTCATCTTCGCTTTCGTACGCACGTTAGGCTATTATCTTAAAAATTTGCTCTGGGGGGGCACCTGGGTGGCTCAGTTGGTTAAGTGTCTAAATCCTGATTTCAGCTCAGGTCATGATCTCATGGTTATGAGATCAAGCCTTGCATTGGACCCCACTCTGGGCATGGAGCCTGCTTAAGTCTCTCTCTCCCTCTCTTTCTGCCCCTCCCCAACCCCACTCCACCCCCTGCTAGCATGTGCACTCTCTCTCTAAAAATAAACAAACAAATAAACCTCAAAAAATTTTTGCTTTGGAAATCAAAAGCTCTTGGCAGTTTCAGGAAAGAAGCCATTTTAAGTAGCAGCAAGGTGAAGTTTCTTCACACTTTGTCCTTCTTGAACTCGTGCAAATATCCAAAAAGGAGAGGAAAGCAATTAGTTTTTCTTTCAGTAGTGATGGTAGTTTCTAGAAATAGCTTATCCATCTTCCATGGGGAACTGTCTTCTTTCTAATCACTTTTCTTCTCATGCTGGATTAGTGTAGAAACATCATTGCCAGAGTTTAGTCCACGCCTTTGGTTTTTAATATTGCAACCACATCACCACAGATAGTGAAGAAAAACAGCTGGATTGAGGAAAGTTATACATCTCTTAAAGTGTCAAAGGAGTGAAATTATAGCTCAGATAATCTCAATTTTCTGTGAAAGTAAAACAATTTTAAGGGAAATTCATGCTTCTGATATTTTTGAAATAGGCTTCTGTTTTCATAGTACTTAACTGCTCTAATAAAGGAAAGAAGCTCATAACTGGAATCCAAAATGTTTGTGAATTATCACTGTGCAAACTGAGTTTGTCCCAATGGGGAAAGCAACCACTTCAAGAAATATTCTTACTTGGATTTTGTTTTCTTAACAGTCTACTCAAATTTATTTTGACAATTAAATCTTTTTCAGGATTAAGGAAAGATGAAATGATCAATGAAAATTTTCTGGCCCCAATAATCTAAATCAACTTTGAAAATATCAGTTAATTAGAAAGCCACAAAGCCTACAGGGGCTAACATATACACCACTCCATGACTCCAGGAAGATATGGATAGCTATAGTCACCATAACATTAGAAAGGTGTCTGTTAGTATTAATAGCAATATGCAAGAAAAATGAGGAAAATGCGTGCAGTTATTAATTAGATATCAATCAACATTTGTATTCCTAGGGAAGAAATTCTTGGGAAGGAACAGAGCTGTGAAAATAAATGTTCCTGCTACATAATAGTACGAATATCATAGGCTTCTAGCCATTTATATACAACAATACATCAGGCTCCCACAAGGTGAGTGTAGGGTGAGTTTTAGAAACCAAAACTTGCTTGTTTTTTTATTTCATCTCATGGCGCCTACCATATTTGTTTCTCTTCATTTTGAAATAGCTAGGTAGCATGCTGGCAAAATCAAGAAGAAGCCTGCTGATTGTGAAGATAGCAAAAGAAAGGATTTTATTCAGTAAAGCTACATCTCCATTTTTACCTGTAGCAACATTCATGATGCATTTCCTTAAAGAACCAATGTAAATAAAAATATACGAAATGCATATAACTTATAACTTCATACTACAGAGAGAAAAAATTCAACCACCATTTGGATGAATAAGGCATGGTTATCAATTTTTTTTAAGTATGTGTGTTTTAACACTATAATTCTTTTTAGTTTAAATTTTTAAGGATAACTGCAAAATAGAAAACATTCAAAAGTAGTGTAGTTCTAATTGAAGAAGATGAGGAACGATCAACTCTCTCCCCCAAGGTAGTTTTAACACAACTCTGGAGACTCCAAAACTCCCAAATAAACAGCTGGAAAATCACCAGGAAAATAGCTACACTTCGAAGCCAGGCTCTATATCTGGCTCAATCACCAGAGCTACAAGATTTGAAAAAGTGTTTTTGCCCCTTTGGGTCTCAGTTCTCTCACAGAATGAATGATCTTTAAGAGTCCTTCCAGTGCCAATATTTTATTCTGATTTCTAAATATAACTATTTACATTAAGACCTTGCAAAAAAAAAAATCTATTAGAAGCAGAATATGAAGAAAGGCTCCCATGATTTACATTAGCATTAAAAGCGTGTTGTTCTGAAATATGATGTACTTATCTACTCTTGAAAAATACAATTAAAAAAAAAAAACATCCAAACACTTAGGGTCACATTTCTTGATTTACAATCATTATATTCCATTTCCAACTTAAACCATAGCACATCACTGCACATCAGAAAAAATATTTGACCTCATACGTCTGCAGCCCTCAATGTCTTAAAGTCTTTAAGATTACGTGTGCAATATTTTCCATCTCACATAAACAAGCTGGCAAGTGTCTCATTTTCACCTGGAAATGTTGCCATTATTATCCTACATGAATAGTATACAATTTGGTCAGTGGTATTTGCTTGGTTAGGTCACCAATATAGTTAAATACATATTTTTGTTCTAAAAAGTGTACACTCACCTTACAGCATTCTTCACAAGTTGAGTTTTTGTTTCTCTGCACAGCTGTTCTATATTATGCAACTATGTTGTGCAGTATTTCGCATATAAATAAATGTTCAAGTACACCTGGTAAAATTAGAAATGCTGTGGGTGTCGAGGAAGTTGTAAGGGCAATGCTGAAGTGATTGCCCAGGCTGGGTAGAAGGTAAATATAGTCATAAGGAATTAGTAGGCTAGATAGGGAGGAAGGAAAGTATCTAGGGATTTTACACTCCAGTGTTATTCAAAAGCAATGAGGAGGGTGAAAGGGATGGTCAAAGGAGAGAAGACCAAATGTCTGGATATCAGAGGCAGAGAAGAACTGAGCTATGAATTCCAGGTATAGACTCACAGGTGTATTGTTGGAGAGCAAAGGAAGGGACGCCTGAGGTCAAGAGAAGGTGAGTGCTAATGGCTGAATATTTGTATTCCTCCTCTTCCCCTCAAATTCATATGTAAAAATCCTAATACCTAATGTGGTGGCATTAGGAGTGGGGTTTTTGGGAGGTGATTAGGTCATGAGGGTGCAGCTCTTTGTACTGAATGTGAATGCCCTTATAAAAGAGACTTGAGAAAGATCCCTTTCCTTCCTCCATATGAGGAGACATGTAGGCTCCAGCTTTGAACAAGGAGAGCTCTCACCAGGCCACAACCACCTTGATGCCTGATCTTGGACTTCCCAGCCTCCAGAACTGTGAGAAATACATTTCTATTGCTTAGAAGTCATCCAGTCTATGGTATTTTGATGCAGCAGCCTGAACAGACTAAGATAGTGAGCCTGGGGATTCCTGGATCAACAGGAATGATCTAAAATGTCAGAGTTCACACAAAGACAGATTGCCTCACGTGGTTACTACCACATCACCTAAAGTGTTCAAGCACAATCCAGATGGCCACCAATAGAATGTGTTTTCCGCATCATGTGGGAGGTTGAAAGGATAATTCCCATAGCTCCTTCTTATTCCTAAAATTCTGTTATTCCCACTAGCAAAAAAAAAAAAAAAAAAAAAATTAAGTTAACTTGATCTTGCACAAGGCATAAGCATTTATAATTATGAGTTAAATCATTCAGAGTATATGGCAGTTAACCACAGATAAAAATAAACCTTTAAAATGATAGAAGTTTGGGGGTGCCTGGGTGGCTCAGTCAGTTAAGCATCTGCCTTCAGCTTAGGTCATGATCCTGAAGTCCCAGGACTGAGCCCCGCATGGGGTTCCCTGCTCAGCAGGGGAGTCTGCTCTCCCTCTCCTTCTCCCTCTGCTCCTCTTCCCACTTGTGCTCTTTGTCTCTCTCTCTCAAATAAATAAATTAAATCTTTAAAAAAATAAAATGATAGAAGTTTAGAGATAACTAAAATTCTGATTCTCCATTACACAGAAGAGAAAACTGAGGCCTGGGAAGAACATATGATTTGCTTAAGGTCATTAGACAAGTTTGACGATGCCAGACTCCGGATTAATCTCTTTTTTCCCACTAAATCGTGTTGCTTTTAAGCCATTTAAATTTTGTGCTGATTTGCAAATTGGAGATAATAGATGCCATTAGCTGGCTAGATCTGTGTGAACAAAGAGAACTGCAGATTTGAGACAACTGTGCAGATAATTCTGTTTCCTAAGATGTTATAAATGTTTTAATGAAAATATCCAGATAATTGAAATCTGACCATTTTATTTTAAAAGTATTTTAAAAAACAAATATCTTATTCTCCATTTCACTTTACTAAATGCTCAATAAATGAAGATATTGGTCTCATCTCTATGAGGTTCCCATAATAAATGATTCACTTGAGAAGTGCACTAAAAGGGGGAGAGAGAGAGAAATGATCATATTTAACATCACCAATAATGGAACAACTTTTTCATTCTTTGTACTAAGAAGAAAATATCTCATGTGGTACTCTTGCCATAAATGTTTAACCTGAATCCAACCATAAGGCAACAATCAGATGTATACTTTGAGACAGTTTACAAAATGATGGGTCTGGATTCTTCAGAAATAACAATGTCATGAAAGTTTTTAAAAAGCAGAGAGACTGTTTTAGAGAAAAAAAGACTAGAGAAACAAAACTAAGTACAAGGCATGATTCTTAATAAGATCCCAGTGAGAAAAGAGCTAAATCAGAATTAGGACAATTAGGGAAATTTGAATATAGAGTATATATTAGATATGTTTATTGTCCTGAGGCTGAATTCCATGCGTATGACAATGATATTTTGGCTGTGTAGGAGAATGTCTTTATTCTTAGGAGATAACGTGGAAGGATGAAGGGATGGTATCTACAACTTATTTTCAGACTGTTCAGCTATAAAAAAGTGTGTGTGTGTGTGTGTGTGTGTGTGTGTGTGTATGTGTTCACGTTGCGGAGAGGTAGAGGGGAAGAAAAGAGAGCATACATGACAAAATGTTAATGATTGGTGATTCTAGGTGAAGGGTATGATGAGTATTTGCTGTACTTGAAATTCTTCAAAATAAAAAGTTAGGGGGCAGGGAATTGAAAGCTCTGCAAGTTGTTTTCCTCTATACAAAATACATAGTAGGTAATGAATAAAATGAGAGCCTTTATACTTTGCCCAGTAAATTATTACTTGCCCTGGGCAAGCATCTATTAACAAGGCTATGATGAAGCACTTTATAACACTTGAATACCATGCTAAATAAATGACAGATCTAGCTGTGTGTTTCCTTAAGAGTCTCTCTCCCATTATAGGAGTTCAACTTTAGTAACCATGCATTTCAGAAATGATGTATATGAGAAAATCCAACCTCTAGAATTGCAGATCACCAAGGTTTCTTAATCACAACTAATTAGAGGCAATGAATGTGGCCTTTTCCTCCCTTTAAAAAACTCCACCGTACCCAAATAGGTCTACATTTAACATGTAACACATATTCCCCCCCTCAACTATACGACTAGAGAAAGATAATCTAGCAGCTAGCATGCAATGCTGTGTGTGTGTGTGTTTCTCAAACAAAGAAAGGGTTTCTAATACACGTAGTATGTAACAGGAGTTGGGAGTTGACTAGGAAGGTATCCCAGAAAACATGATATCTGCGGAGATAGTGGAAGATGGAGAGGGTAAAAGGATTTTGCAAAGTGCAGTGGTAGAATGAACAAAAGCAACTGCAGGCTAATCATTTTATCCAAAATGTAAAACAAGATTTAATGTTCCAGAATGTCTGTGAGTTTTTTCCTTCCCTTGCCCCATAATTCCTGTTGTTTCATCTTTGTTCATTGACAATAACTTAGTGACTGTTTCCCTCATATAGAAGTCAAATATTTCTGTGTAGATAACTACCTAAATATTTTTTAGTTATTCTTTGACAGGAATTATCATGATTGGCATAAAACAGACAAATCAAGACTCATCCTCTGGAACTGGGCCAAAAACTGACGCCAGCTTTCCCTCAAGCACATATCTTTACACAATCATGTAGATACCTGCAAAACTGGAATTCTGTAACTAAAAAAAAGGTGGGAGAACGTTTGTTGGACAGCTGGCCATCAGTTTCTACTACAAGGAGCAAATAGACTCAATAAATATTTTGGAAGACCAAAGAGTTGTTGGGAGGTAAAGGTCAGAAGACAAAAATGGTACTTAAGACTTTAGGCTTACATCTCTGGGAAATCATGGCACTATAAAATGAGATAGAGAATAGAGCAGGGAAAGAAGATTTGGGAATAAGATAAATTCTGTTTTTATTAGGTTGAATTTAAGATGCCCCTGGAATATCAAGGTATAAATATATAGCAAATATTTGAAATTCATTTCAGCATCATCAGCATATGATAATTAGTTAGATCACCCAAGAAGAGTATGTAGCATGGGAAAAGCAGTGGATAGAAGAGGAACCTATAGGAGAATAGAGTGGCTAGGGGGAAGTAAGAGAAAGCAGTGTCTCATCTTGGAACTTAGGTAGAAAGACAGCTGTGAGAAGTAAAGTTAGAGACATTGTCAAATGTAAAAGAGAGGTCCAAAATGTCATTGAACTTGTCAATATGAAATCACTGGTGTCCCAAAGTGAGTAGAATGTGAAAGCAGAGAAGGAAACGGAAGGTATGTATGTAGAGAGAGCGATATAAACTAACCCTTTGAGTAGTTTAGGTGAAAAGGGAATGATAAAGATGGAATATGTTAGAGAAGGGCTGGAAATTGGTGCATTTTAGTTCAAGAGTAAAGAACAGAAGGAGGAGAGCAGTTGAAGATAGAGAAGAGAGAAGGTAGCAAAGGGGTAGGGAATGAACTTTGAACCAGGGGGTGCACTCATTCTCTGGGCCAAGAAATGGTATGATAAACAGAAATGTACTGATGAAGCAAACACCAAGGAAACAATTTTACTATCCTTCATTTTATCATTAATTAGGAAGTACAGTAGTCAGGACTTTTTTTTTTTTTTCCCAAGATTTTATTTATTTGAGATAGAGCGAGAGTGAGAGAGAGCATAAGCAGAGAGAGCATAAGCAGGGGGAGCAGCAGGCAGAGGGGGAAGCAGCCTCTCCACTAAGCAGTGCCCAACACAGGGACCGATCCCAGGACTCCGGGATCATGACCTAAGCCAAAGGAAGGTAGACGCTCAACCGACAGAGCCACCCAGGCACCCCAGGATTTTTCCAATTGCAAATGTGCAAGTGATAGAAACCAATCTCAAAAAGTTTTTAAAAAGAAGGGCATACATTACTTCACATAATTTAAAAGGAGTATACTGTCATCAGGTATAGCTAGAATGAGATATTCAAAGGATGGAATCAAGATCTGTCTTTATCTTGGGTCTGTTGTCTTCTGTTGATTATATCTCATTTCCAGGAAGGCTATGTCGATGTGCCCACATCTCCATCCTTTTACACTATTAGCAACAATAATCTCAAAAGGAGAAAGTGTCTCTTTTACATTCGTGCTTCTGAGGTCTTAGGAAAGTTTTTGATTAGCTCACCTTGGGTCAAATGCCTACCCCTGAAGCAATTACTATGGCCAAGAGGATATGGTCATCCACACAAACCATAGACATGAGAATGGTGAATGTGGAGGAAGCAGGGTCGGGGGTGGTAATCACCATAATAAAAGGGGAATGGATGATGAGCAAGCAACAAGGTATGTCTGCTATCAAGGTCATTTGATAATAGCAATGGAATTGGGAGTTGAGTAGAAGACCTCTGAGGAATAGTGTTTTGGAATAGTTCCAAAAAATAGATGAGGGCTTAACTCTGCCAAGTAACAAGATTGACAGAAACATTAAGGATCTACCTAAAGTTGACTGAGCACAGACAAGATTTCTTCCACTAGTGCTTAGCTCTCAGTGATTAATAAAAACAATAATACTATTTATGTGTGAGGTTTTTCTTAGAAAGTACATGTACTGACTTATTAAATCTTTATAACAACTCCATCAGAGTGATGTAAGAACAAGATCGTATATGAGTAGAGGAGGTTGATCATAGTACTGAGATTTCACTGATGGATGCAGTGAAAGTAGAAGGCTATGAGGAAATCAAGCCTTTGTGAAAGCTGAGAACAGAAGTGGGGCTGGAGGGGTGCCTGGGTGGCTCAGTTGTTAAGTGTCTCCCTTTGGCTCAGGGCATGATCCCAGAGTTCTGGGATCGAGCCCCACATCAGGCTCCTCTGCTAGGAGCCTGCTTCTTCCTCTCCCTCCCCCCGCTTGTGTTCCCTCTCTCGCTGGCTGTCTCTCTCCTCTCTGTCAAATAAATAAATAAATAAAATCTTAAAAAAAAAAAAAAAAGAGAAGTGGGGCTGGAAGGAGGCCAGTGGATAGGGAGAATAAGAGGGCGAGGCTCTGAAGTCTCTGTGAGGTTGATTGGGATTAGGAGTGAGAGAAAGACAGATGTGGAACAACAGGAAGTTGTAGTCAGGAAGCAGTATATTAGAGGTTAAGATTTTAGGGGGATTTCAGATCCATTTCTGCCTTTCATTCTTTTCTCTAATCTACAAAAATACAGTCTTAAAAATTATCTAGACCAGTGTCTGATTGAGTCCTGAGTAATCTTGAGCAAGAAATTTAACTTTTTCACACAAAAAATAAAGGTTTCCAAGCATAAGACTAAAGAAAGCCATCAAACCACAAGGTAAGAGAAAAAGAGAAGGAACAGAGAAGAACTACAAAAACAACTGGAAAACAAGTAACAAAATGGCAATAAATACATATCTATCAACAATTACTTTAAATGTAAAAGGACTAAATGCTCCAATCAAAAGTCATAGGATGATTGAATGGATAAAAATAACAAGATCAATCTATCTGCTGCCTACAAGAAACTCACTTCAGACCTAAAGTGAAGAAATGGAAAAACATACACCATGCAAATGGAAGTGGGAAAAAAGCCAAGGTAGCAATACTTATATCAGAAAAAATACACGTTAGAATAAGGCTGTTGCAGGGTGCTTGGATGGCTCAGTGGGTTAAGTGTCTGCCTTTGACTCAGGTCATGATCCCAGGGTCCTGGGATTGAGCCCCATGTTAGGCCCCTGGCTCAGCAGGAGCATCTAAATACATAAAGCAATCATTAACAGACATAAAGGGAGAAATTTACAGCACTACAATAAGAGTAGGGGACTTAAGCACCCCACTTACATCAATGGATAGATCATCTAGACAGAAAATCAATTAGGAAACAGTGGCTTTGAATGACACATTAGACCAGAAGAAGCTAACTGATATATACAGAAATTCTATCCCAAAATAGCGGAATACATATTCTTTTCAAATACACATGGAATACTGTCCAGGATAGATCACATGTTAGGCCACAAAACAAGTCTCAATACATTCAAGAAGACTGAAATTATATGAAGTATCTTTTATGATCACAATAGTGTGAAACTAAACATCAACTATAAGAACAATTCTAGAAAGAACACAAATACATGAAGAGTGAAAAACAGGCTACTAAAAAAAATGAGTAAGTAAACCGAGAAACCAAAGAGGAAACTAAAAAAAAATACATGGAAGCAAATGAAAACAAAAACATAATGGTCCAAAATCTCTGGGTGGTAGCAAAAGCAGTTTTAAGAGGCAAAGTCATAGCAAATCAGGCATACCTCAAGAAACAAGACAAATCTCAAACAATCTAACCCTTTACCTGAAGGAGCTAGAAAAAGAACAAATCCCACAGCTAGTAGGAAGAAGTAAATAATAAAGATTAGAGCCAAAATAAATGAAATAAAGACCAAAAATCAGTAGAAAAGATCAATGAAACCAGGATTTGGTTCTTTGAAAAGATAAACTTGATAAACCTTTAGCTAGACTCAAGAAAAAAAGAGAGGACTCAAAAAAGAGAAGAAAAAGAAAAGAAATTTAACTTTTCTGAAACTCCCATTTCTTCAGGTATAAAATTAGAGATGATAAAATGCTTACCTCATAAGTTGTCTGAAAATCAAGTGAACTTGTGAACATAAGACACCTCCATTTTACTACATCTGGTATGCAACAGATGCTCAATCTACTGTACATATTCACTATCCCTTTTACATCATCATCATTGTCATCATCATTATAATTAGCTTACACGTAGTTAAGAGAAGCTTTAAAGAAACCATAAGGACAACACTCAGTGTCTCATTCATCATGTACTCTTAAGACTTAGCACGGTGTTTGGCACACAAGAGGGACTCAGTGAATGGATGTGGAACCCAAGTTCTCTGCTGCCTTCCATTTCAAGGATTACCTAACTCTATTGTATTTGAAGAAAAGTAATTTATTCTCGAATCTGCTTCTGATTCAATCCACACTGGAACGTGCTTCTCTGCCTGACTTTATTGAACAATTATTTATTGAAACTCACTTTGCATCTGGCACGAGAAATATAATGCTGCAAAACAGCTCTCATGGAGCTTCTGAGCACAGGGGAGGAAGACATTACTGAGATAATCTTACAAATAAATGTAAAATCATAACTATGATATGTACTACTAAAGGAAGGTTATCAGGAGGAGACTGACCTAGTCAGGGAGGTTGGGGAAAGTTCCCTTATGTAAATGATACTTGAGTTGAGGATGAGAAAGAATTAATTTGACAAAAAGGGGATGGAAGAGCTCCCCAGGCAAAGAGAACCCTCTATGCAATCTCTGTAAGGAGGAGCACATGGAGAATAAGACCTGTGTGGCTGGAGCAGAAAGATACAGAGGGTGTATTGTACTGGATAATGCTGGAAAGGAAAAGTGGAGACCACAACATGCAGGGCCCAGAATCTCCACTCACCCCACCACTGGCAACCACACAGAATTATAGGACACCGTTTTTCTTGACAGGATGCTGGTCTTAGCCAAAGGAAAATGAAGAAAATGCCTTACTTCACTTTACTCTTTCCCTTAATTTCCCATTCACCACTAGCCCAAGACTGCTCTGAAGAGAATAAATTTTTTTAAAGATTTTACTTATTTGAGAAGGAAAGAGAGAGAGTGAGAGCACAAGCTGCGGTAGGGACAGAGGGACAAGCAGACTCCTAGCTGAGCACAGAGCCCCAGAGGGGCTCTATCCCAGGACCCTGAGATCATGACCTGAGCCAAAGTCAGATGCTTAACCATCTGAGCCACCCAGGTGCCCCTGAAGAGTAGAATTTTTATAGAAAGCATGGGGGTAAAGGAGAAGGAAATATGGCATAGTTTAGAATATGGGGAAGCTGAAAATTGAACAGACATTATTGGTTTTGAAATGTTCCAAGGCCGTCTTTCACTTCAAATTCAACTATGATGCTAATCCAAGGCCATCTATTGTCAGTTTCTACCCCTAGCAGTGATGCAATTGCAGCCATTGTACCTATTGGCATTTGTTTGTTCTCTTTAACCTGTCCAAAGTCAGGTTCATAAGCATGACTTCCCCCACTACAGATGAGAACAGACAGTATGTACGTTCACGAAGGAAGATTCATTTCTTTGAGTTTACTTCTTCCATCACGATGAATAACCAAGAACGCCTAGGTTGGCGCATTGAAAACCAGTCAGACGACCTTGTACCATCGAATTCCCTTTAACAAAAATTGGAAACAAACAAACACCTGCCCACTTGCAACCTTTTAACAAGCATTTCTATAGCACTTCAAATGTGCCATCGACTGTGCCAGTTTCTGACATACACAAAGATGTGTAAATCATGGTCCTTGGCTTGGAAATGCTCACATGATAAATCATTTCAATGTAATATTTTGTGACGGTGCTCTATCTGGGGCTTAACTGTGTTTTGTGTAAGCACAGAGTAGAGTGATTCTCTCTGGGGAAGTGGAATGGAGGGACTTCACACAGACGGTAGCATTTGAGATGTGGCCTTGAAAAATGAATTGGAGCATTCCAGGAAGAAAGAGAAGAAGGTATATTCCAGCACAGAGAACATGTGGGAAGGCATATTGGAGAGTGTTGGAAAGTCTGTCTAGGGAGATGAACCAGGCGAGGTAGACAGACTTTATGGCCTTAATAAAGCAATGATGTAACCAAATCAATTTCTTAAAATGGACTTCAAAGCTCTGGAAATGCCATGTGGCATCATAGCTGCTTTAAGAAATTTTCCTTAGATGTTGTATACATTAGGCAAGAAAAATTCAGCCAGTTATCTTGGGTGTTTGGAAATGATTTTTAGATTCTATCCAGACTGGCATTAGAAAAACCAGCAATAGATTCTAGCCTCTCTGTGGTTTGTTCACATCCCATTTACTGTAGTCCCAAATCAGAGCACCAGATAGAGACCAGGGAATGACTTTCTTATACAAAATAAGGATGAAGTAGGTGTGCAGGTGAAATAAAATGTAACCGTGAAGCTGATTCAGAAAGTCCAGTCACTTACTATTTATCTCTGGATGGACTACACACTATTTGATTTACTCCATTGCTTGGTAAGAGTAATCATTCATTGAATGACTATTACATGTCAGGAGTTTTACTTACACTAATATCTAACCCTCACACCTTCTTGAGGTAGGTTCTATCCCTATGGTAGCCACAAGAAAACTAAATTTTATAGAGATGATATAGCTTGCCCAGATCAAAGTGACTAGAAGCAGGGACTATAAAGCCACAAGCTTGTGGCCACACATCTTGTCCTTAAAAAAGTTGCCTGACCTCTCTATGGCCAAGTTCCCTCATCTATAAAATGGGAATACTCAGCTAAGCACTTTTAAAAAGTCTTCATTTACCTTCATGATTGAGATAACAGAAGGATGACATTATTCTTGAGCTATACGGCTGTAGCTCTTAAAATTCAACATGTATAAAAATCACTTGTGAAACTTGCTGAAGCTTCAGATTCCCAAACACAGTCTCCCATTCCCACCTAAAGACACTGGTTCAGGAGACATGTTTTTGTGTTTTTGTTTTTTTCTTTCTGTTAATTATAGGAGCCACTAGCTGAAATCCCCTGCTATTAACCTGAAGTCCATTTGGATTTCCGCAAATCCAAAGCTTCATTCTCTTTCTTCTTCTTTTGGCTTCAACACAATGCCTGGATTCCTCAGCATCCAGAATTCTTTAATAAAGCTCAGAACTATTTTGCCTTCCTCTAGGAGTAGGGAAGTGGCACTGATTCACCAACTTTTAGCCCTTAAGAAATAGCTGTCCTGGTTTAACACGTCAAAAATATGAGTATACTATCGCAACAGGAGGGGAATTGATCACAGGCTTCTATGTTTCTTTTTCTTATAAACACGGTAAGCACTAAATAGAAGAAATAAGAGCTTAAGAAAATTGTGCTCTTCACTTTACCCTCTCAATGAAACTTCTTGAAGTAAATCCCGGGGCAAGGAAGTTCTAATATTTTACAGAAATTATAAAGCGTCAGGGCTTACTCTCAGAGCCAAGACAAAGCTGGCCTGGGAATTCTAAGTTGATGAAGGGTTTCTCTCCAGCAGGGATATGCCAAACCTCGCCTCTGTGCCTTCCTGTGCTGGGTCCCTGTGCACTGCATACTCCCTGGACTCGGTCCCACCTTCACCAGCCCCCCAGGCAGGAGGAAAGCCAGAATCTGCTCTATCCTGGGTTGCCACTGACAACTAGAAACTGTAGGCCTGGGAGACAGCCTCCTGGGCAGCCTGTTTTTGCTCTTTCCCAATCTGTTCAACTCAGTTTCCTGCCGGCAGGAGTGTTCTCTTTGTGCCAGCTTTAAACCACTGAGTGCCCTGGGCATGGGCCCGGCCTCTGGAGCCTCGCCCAGTGCTTGCCCAGTGCTTGGCCCTCTGCCCAGGAGTTGTCAAGTGTCTGCACCGGGTATCTGTCCCTTCAGCCGCCTGTCCTCCAATCTTCTCCTTGGAACAGTGGGATGAGAAACATCCATCCTTGTCATTTTTCCAAGCCTACCCAAGAGCTTCTTCATGTCCTTGTTACGGGAACGGCTCAGTGTGGTTGCAAGCACTGGCTAAATGAGAAGGGAGGGTGCCGGGATTTTTAAAGGCATTTAGGGATTCCTTCACAGCACCCCAGTGATCAAAAAACATTTTAAAGGGCCTCTGGGCCCTAGACTCTGTATTCTTCAGGAACCAGAACCTGAATGCCACCTCAGCTTACAGGCCTCTTGTAGAACTTCTCCATCTTTAAGATCCTTTGGCTAAATATAGCCTTTTGGAAGAAGGGGGGAGGGGTGGAAGCTAATTTTAGCCTTAAAGAGCTTGTAGGTGAAGCTGAACCTGTCAAACTATACCCCTAGGATGTGGTACAGCCAACCAACAGCTGCCTTCTGGGTGCCCCAGACAGGCCCACAGGGGCACACTACAGGGGAGGGCCTAAAGAGAGAGAATAGTCAAGTGTGTGGGATGGAGAACAAACCACCGACTTGGAACAAAGACTGACAGGAACTAGAGTCAAGGCTGGAGGCTCCTGCTACTTCAGAGCTCCACACCAGGTTCCTGAGCACAGAGATTTATGCCACATTCAAATCTCCAAAGTCAAATGGGCTCAGGAAATTGTAGGAAAGTAAACATATTATTTAACCACCAGGTGGGTGGTCATCACATATGTTACATGTCTGAAAATTAAAGTCAGAACAGCTTGAACCTTTCCATATCTAATTCCCAATAGTAGTTCGAGCTGAGTTAGTATCGTTTATTAACAAAACCAAGGCTTCTTCTTGCCTTCTAAAAATGCAGTTAGCCCTTTGATATAAATCTATCTATCTATAAAATAATGCTTTGTTTCCAAAATCATAAGGAAGAGAGCTATTTTTTCCCCCTAATTCAGGGTTCTTTGTTTCCACATATAAACAGAAAAAGATGCCCTGTCTGATTTCTAGAAAGCAAGTTTGTGGAAAAGGCAGTTAGAAAAATCTCATTTGTGCCCTTATGTACCAAAATTTGGAAGAAAAAGCACTGGTGGACCAAAGAACATATTGAATGCTAAATGTAATTGTCATGACTCTGACTAAAGCCACAATCAAAAGATATTCTAAACTCTAAACTCACAGTTGAGTTGATAACTTCTTTTTCACGTCTATCCATTATATAACAAGTCATAGAGTAAATGGTCATTTCAAGCATGATTTATCAAATTCCCACATTCACAATGAGCTGGACCTACTTTCTACATTCCACTTTTAAAAAGTCACTAAATATTCTTTGGCTCACGGGAGTAAAATTAAACATCCTGCCATGGATAATGGTAAGTGAAACTGCAATCTGTAATCTTGGGTGTAAAGATTAGCTTCACTCCAAAGCATTTCCAAATAAAAGAACTTCAAATGATAAACTTTTCTTTAATATTCCTTATGGACAAAGAAATTCCATAACAACATTAGGGAAAAAACAACAACTATACTTCTATGCAGTATTAAAATATTAAAAATATATTTTTATCCATAAAACTACAATTATTATCAAGGGTTTACTAAAGCATTAGGATTTTAGACTCTTTACTGTCTAATTTAGCATACTGCACTTTTTTGGCTAAACACATAAACTCATTATAATATCAACACAGAATTTTTACTGCAGCAGCAGCACTCCTAAACATGTAAAAACATGTTACAGGTTATAAACAGCAAAAGATTTTCAAGTGCAAAGTAATCTTAGATTAAAACTGGCATTAAGTTCTAATAAGCACATTCACTTACCATATAACACTAGAGATTGGACTGGTTATTAAAAAAAAAAGAAGGAAAACAAAAATAGGACACTAGAGTATAGTATGTGTGTGTATATTTAAACATGTATATATGTGTGTCTATACATGTATGTGTACATGTGTGCATATATATTAATATATGTAATATACATTGCATATATATAAATATATATATGTATGTATATATATTTTTTAATAGAAAATTCCAACCAGGCCTATGGGAAAGCAGGAACATCTCTCTCTTTCACTCTCAGAACTGCTTTCATTTTGACCCAAATTTGCTGGCTTACTTGAAATGATTTTACCTTTCTCATTACAAATCCATGTGAAGTAAAACTGTAGAATCTTAGAAATTTAGAGTATCAAAAATTGTTTATCTTAAGGGAATGGATCTCATCATTATTTAAATTTATCTCCTATTTCTTTTCTTTTGTCATTCATTTGTTAAATTTCCCAAATTTAGTCTAATGCCAACCAGTGATCTGCCTGGGAAACTTGCCTTAGCAGGCACATGTCCAGATCAAAAAATAGCCTATAGCCTCTCTTAAGGAAGATACATACACAAACATTTACACATCTTACAAAATAAGGTTGAAATGGGTAGGACCACTTGATTGACATCCATTTGTCACTTTCATTGCAAAATGTCTGAGCAGCTTCCAATACGCTTAGACAAATTTAGATGAATGGAAGTGCTGACTAATGATGCCATTATCTATATACCAAATATATATGAAGGCCTGAAAATCCTGAGTCATTCATGGGAGCTACTAAAATGACAGGGGAGGGAAACTTAGAAAACTGGTAATAACGAAATGTCATGAGATGGCAAATTAATAAAAAGAAATAGCATTCAGATATGTAAAAAGATAAAATACGCTTAGTTTTGGGGAAGAGATATCAGTCTAGTAAACAAGGCCAAGTCTTACTAATTGCAAAAACTGCACTACGTACAAGCTTTTAGCAACAAAACTATTTTAACCATCAGTAACTAAGGGTTGTTATTTTAGGAGAATGAAGTCAATACATTTGTTTTCCTAAGGCAGGCAGGGGCAGTATTGTGCTATTCATGAACTTCATTAATATTCATTAATTTTTAAAGCAGTTTGGTTAGCTTTGGTCATTATCTATGCAGATATTTTGCCTTTAAATAAAAATAATTTCAAGAACATCATTATTTAAAAATGTAATTAGCATGAAATTCAAAACCTACGTTTTCATTAGCAGATATTATTCACTGAGGGGTATATATTTTTCAGATGGGTCTGTTTTAATTGAATTCCTGGAGTAAAATTCTAAAAATCATAGTGACCAAAATAACCTAAATGTAACTAAAAGAAAACTGAAAATACTTCTGAAAATTGTTCAAATTAATTTCCACTTTAAAGAATACCATAGTTGACCCAATTAGCTCTGCAAACCAATTCAAATTCAGTTGTTTGACACTCCTTAGCATTTCACAGTAGACTATTTTCACCCGTCCAGCACCTTAGATCCCTAAAGATCCCAGTGCACATTTAGTGATATTTACCTTATGAAGTAACTAAATCCAGATGAGCATAGCTCCCACATCACTGTAAAAAAGAAATTGTTTCCTCATGCTTACGGCTCCCATTGGGGAACTAGAAACTGAAAACTCTGAAAATTATCTTTGTGCAACTAGGAAATTGTGGACAGAAATGGAAAATAGTTTTATTTGTAAATAAGCCCAACCATGGAAACTGTATCCTACCCTGTTCTGCGAAAGTCCTCTAGCCTTTTATAAATGAGGTTTTTTACACTATGGCAGATTAACAACCAGGGCAAGTAATTCATGCACGTGGCGTTGGAAATGGAATCCTCCACATGTCCTTGTGGATTCCTGTCCACACAGAGGTATAACCATGTTGAGTAGTACTTTGTGGATTATAAGAAAAATAAATAAATAAAAATTAAAATGCCAGCCAAAGAAGTCTAAATAATGCAGGGAAATTTTTGAGGCATGGCCAACTGGAAAATTCACTGTAGTGAATAGCTAAATTTTCAAGAAAACACATTTGTGTTGGTTTTTTGGTGTGTGTGTGTGTGTTTAAAGAACTCCCTGCTCCATAACTGTTTGAATCAGTTTGATTTGTGTTTGTCAAAAGTATCCTCTAGTCCCTGAGAAACACCTGAATTACATTTTCTTTAGATTTTGCTTTTGGCTTTTTGTTTTTGTTTTGTGTTTAAGGTAAGCTGGCGCCTGGGGACTAGTACAATTTTTCCTGTTAAGGACATTCTGAAAAATAGGAAAAAATATCTTCCTTCTTGTTATCAGAGATACATGACTGTAGACATAATTTTTTCTGAAAACATGGTTAATAACAGCCAACAAACAAGAAGAGTAAATGCGGTACCTGGCTTCCTAAATGGATTAAAGCTGCCTCTCCACTCCCCCACAATATCCTAGCAGGATAATGGGTAAGACTCTCTTCGGAGACATTATGCACCTTGACTTATTTTTGAAGAGTAGAAAAGAATTTTCCTGCCCTCCAAAGCGGACAGATTTCCAATTCAAGGCAGCAAGCCTTGGGTTGCCTACTTAAGGTATACCCAACCCTCTCAACCACTCACACCCGACTTTACATGAGATGGGGGATACCAGCAATCCTTTCTGATCTCCAGCGTCTGAATGCCATTATGCGGCCTCTCAAACTAGATACAAAGTTAGCATTAGGGTCGGAGGTTCCATCTCCTCCAGGAAAACTCGTGGCCCCCAAGTGACACCGCTTCCTGAATGCCTAGGGTCACAACTCTGCAAGTCAGGCCTTATCCTCTCCAGCAGTCCGAGCAGGATTGATCACATCCGGATAAAAGTACGGAATGGAAAGGGTTAATCAGCATCCTCCTCTTTCCCTCCCCCCAGAGCTGGACTGGGGGTTGGGGGGGGGGCTGCCGCGCCGGGAGCATCTCAGCGGGGGAGCAACTGGAAACCACAAACACCCAAACTGGGTAGCAGCACCTTGAACTAAACCGGAGACCTGGCTTAGGGAAAGGAGTCAGTTAAGTTTAGACCGAATGTTTTAATCAAGGTATCAGAACAGACCCATTAAAGACAGAAAAGGTAGCACATCCCTGCCCTCAAATCGCAAGGATTTCTTTTATGTTGCAATTGAAGCCTCAAAATACATTTTATGACCCTAATGCCCTTTATTCCGAAAGATCTCAAGAGGTGTCTACAGAAATGTCCTGCAGGAGTGCAAAAAGAGCGGTGGGAGTGTAGAAAGCCCCCTCTCCCCGGCGTCTTTACTTGACCAGCGCTTCCAGGTAACCTTTGTTGCGTGGCTGGGGCACGCAAAGCGACAATCTTGGCCCCTGACGGTGCAATATCCAAACCCACGGCAGGGAAGAGCCTGCAGCCCCAGCCCCCTTACCCACCTAGCCCGCGCCCAGCTCCAACCGCCTGCACGCCCCTCCGCAGCCCCTTCCCCACTCCCCACCCCGGGGGCTGCCCCGATCTCCCCCAGAAACCCACAGGCGCTCTAAGCGCCCACCAGCAAATTTCTACCAGCCCCAGCCTTCCAGGAAAGAAAAAAAAAAAAAAAAGACCATGACATCACGGGCAGGTTTATTTGGGTTTGTTTGTTTGCTTGTTGGCTCGATTAAATACTCGTGGAAGGTGAACGTACCCCACACAGGAGAAGTTTGATGTTGACAAACTTCTGGTGGCAGCGAGACTGTGTCAGCACAACTTCCGGGATAATGAGAGCTGCTTTGCAGGGAGCGCGGCAGCGGCGGCGGGAGGCGGCCGCAGGACGGAACAGCAAATGCTATTCAGCCCGAGCAGTTTCAAGCCGCCCGAGCTGGGGAATTACTGTAGTCGAGCTACGGCTCTTACCACCGGCGCTGGATCTGGGCGCACGTTAGGGGGGGAAGCTGCAGGCACAGGGCGCCGAGAGGGGAGCTTTCAAGTTACTTTGCTCCATCCCTGCACCCGACAGAGGCTTGCAGGCTGCGTGGTAACTGCAAACATCTTGTTCCCTGCTTCTTTGGGCGGCCTCTCTGGAACCAACCAACTTTTCTCTCCTCAAAAACTCCCTCTTTGTTTCAAATAGGACTCTCCAAAATTTATTCTTGGGAAGACTGACAGCCGGGGTCAAGAAACAGCTGTTGAAGTTAATGTTTCTTCCTCCCACTTCGTCTGATGGTTGTGCCCTGCCAAGACAAAGTGAGAGGCACTGCCTGGTGGCTCTTTAAACAGACATGCATTTAGCCAAAAAAAAGACGGGGGGGGGTGTTGAGGGGGTATATTTTCCTGCTTAACATACAATCTGATCAGAAATGCGACAGCATGTGCCTTTCAACTTGTGCTGATTACTTGCTGAAAAGATGTTGCAGCTTTTGAGTTTTGAACACTTTGAGCAGTGGGGGGCAGGGATGGCGGGAGATGTGGTTGACACTTTCCATGCTTTCCTAAAGGGGCAACAATTTTAAACCTTCCTCTAACCCACCTCTTATCCTCTAAGAATGGCAGAATGGCCTGGGGGAGGGAGAAAGAGTTGCATTCCTTTGCAAGGTTTTATTCACATTTCAGAATTCAAGCCATTATGCAGAACAAGGGCTTTGCCTGGAGCTAGGCAAATATTTTTTATTTGGAGACTTAGGCCAAACCCGGTGGGTGCTACCAGCTCTTGGTGGTGCTTGGTGGCTTTCTCCAGATTAGGCCTGTCTCCTCTCCCCTTCCCCAACCCTACTCCTTTGCCTTTGCTCAGAGGACATACTCTGAGGGAAGCTACCCTCTTCCTTCTGCAGCTTTCTCTGTAAAGATCAGTTAACACAGCCCTTTCCCTGCTTGCTCTGCTTTTTAGAATGCCCCGTGGATTGTTGAGGGGCCCCTTGGGGTTGTCCTCCTGAGTCTCAGTCCCCTAACTGAGCCCTACCCAGGTGTCCAGTCTCTGCAGTGGGAGTGGGTAGATGGGAATTCTGTTCCTTCCACATCAGAAAGCTTAACCACTCTTCCAGCTGACCCATTCTCCTTTGGGAATGCTCCGATCACTTGGCCTCTCTCAGACACAATCATATGAAGACATAAAAGGCTCTCCTTCCTCACCACCAGGTTATCCTGTCACCACATCGCAATGCAGTGCTATCACAAAGTGATATTGCATCAGGCCCATGGATATTTTAGGAAGCTCTCAAGCTAAGTCCAACAAGCCTTTCGTGCAGGCATCAGGGCCACACTGCCAAAATCAGGGCTGCAGAGCTGCCGGACAGGTGGTAGAGATGCCTTCTCTATTCTCAGCTCCATTACCCACTCACCCCCTCCCCATCCTCCTAACCAATCAGATTCACTTGGTAGCTTCCTCACCCCTCTCTGCCTTGATCTCAGATGCCACCACCTTTGTTTTCCCTTATAGCTCTCTGCAAAGTGTTCAGGTCCACCTTCTGATGTATTTCCTGTTTTTCTGCCTGTCCTGGTCATTCACTGAGATCTTAATTAGTATTTGTTCTTATTAATCATAAATCGACTGAATTACACATGCAGTTGCACTGGCTGCTCCACACACAGCCTCCAGCTTGGGTGTCTGCAGGCCTCCTTGGCTTGTTTGACTTGGGTCAACTTTTCTCATTCTTTCAGACTCCCGGCTGCCCAGCTGGGCTAGCACAACGGCAGCGGCCAAGAGTCAGTGCCCCACCCTCAGCAAGTGCCCCCTTCTCAGAGTCCTGCTCGTGCAATCCAGCAGCCAATTGACTTAAATTCCTTCTGCTTTATTGTTCTCTGTCCTTAGAGAGGCCAACTCTCAGCATAGAGCAGGGCTGTGAGGCAGACCTCCGCTGATCCTGAAGTTGTAATTCCCCACTGCTGGCTCCTGCAGTTTTATGACGGCCTCCTTTTTTCTGAGATTGACAGACATAAACCTCCAGTGTAGAGGCCAGCAACAGTACCCTTAAAGACTTCTTTGTGTGGAAATGTAACCTTAGGGCACAGTCAGCCTCACTCCAGGAAAGGCATATTCTCCTGCTACAGGGAAGCACTGGGCTGGAAAAATGCTGGGATTTCTCCTTCTGGATGGCTACCGAGAGCCTCACAGGGGCTACTTTTTTTTTTTTTTTCAATTTTTTAAGGTTTTTTTTTTTTTTTTTTTAGTTTGGGGGGGGTGGGTGTTGGGGCATTGGAAATACTGTAAGTGGAGACCTGTAGTGGCTGTCCAGGGAACTCTACATGCTATCAGAGGAATCAGATGTCTTTCCTTTAGGGGGTGGGTCTCTAAATGCAATCACTCCTGAAGCACCCACACACTATCCAGGTCAGGATGTCCCCTGGTGGGGTGGCAGTCAGCATCATCTGCTACTCTTGGGGCTAATGCTACCTTGCCTAAATGGAATGCCTTTGGATCACTTAGAGAATCTGATCTATTTATGCAGGTGTTGGGTTAGACAAATTACTCCAAAAAGCAAGGGTAAAAAGATACAGAATCTTAATTTATCATGCAGGATTAAAGTCAGATTTAAATCAGGTAGAATTATTAAGGGATTTAGAGCCCAAGTCTTTTTCCAAAGAGGAAAAAGGACTAAAGAATCCTCTTTGTTGAAATAACGTCAGGAATGTAGCATCTTAGGTTTGGAGGTTTGGTTGTTTTTGTTTTGTTTTGTTTTGTTTTTTAATCTACTTTTTAAATGTTCATCTATATTTTCAGTCAAATAGAACAGTACTAGGAACTTTGGTTATCAGATGTATATGAGTAGGCATTAACTGTTCCATGGAGAAGAGTACAAAAAAGGTGAGATGAAAGTGTGCTCTTGTCATCACAGAGAGCTCACTGTAGGAACTGGGCCAGTGCCTTGATTAAGGGACAGGTAAAAGATATAGCTAGTTAGAGAAGATGAATCTGGAATCAGAGAGAGGTTAGAAAGATACCAGTATAGTTCATATGGAATTTAGTTGAGATGTTCAGTCCTGTAGCTCCGGGAACTGGAGTTATTAGGATAGAGAGTTTAACACAATGCTTTTAGTCAATGTTTTTGAAAAATGTATTCTCACAGAGTCAAGAACATGGATAGTGAAGGAAATGGAAACAAGCAGATGTTCTCAGATAGCATTTGAGATTACAGAATGTGGACAGAAATAAAAATACACAATGCAATTATTTTCCCCTTTCCCTTTTCCTCCTAAATCTAGACAGAAGTTTAATTTAGGATTAAAAGGCTCACTGACTTCTTCCAGCTTCTCCTCCAGTTATCCCATCCATACTCCAGTTCTGGTTTTGGGCAGAGCTACAATTGTCCTTTGTAGGGAATTGCCTGAACTTCTGTGCTGGTTTTCTAATGTGGGAAAATGTCTACTAGGGAGGCTAAGACCACCAAACTAGTTTCATTATGACCCAAGGTACACTTAAATCCAGCCCTTCAGTCGTGGGCAACTGGCCCAGCACAGTCTTCCTCTATAGTGCTCATTAAAATGTTATTTACATTTTACAGTATGGTCCCAAGCCATAAGTTGGGATTTTATCTTGGCAAATAGAAAAAGAATACTCTTGTGATATCTGGGCTTGCAAAGTTTTAACTTCTACTAGGGACCTGCTGGTGATTTGCAAAACAAAGTCATGGCATACGAAAAAGAGATCTTCCATTTCAGTTCAAATTTGTTGGCAAGGAAGTGAAGAATAAAAGAAAAACCCCATGATCACAAAATTAAACTTATTAGCCAAATAGATTTTAACCTTTGCCTCCTCTTAAAAGTGATTTTAATGTTTGCCAAAAGCACACAACAACTCTGAAGAAAGTAAACTTTATGCTTTGGTCCTGAACCTACTGCAAAGGTGGTGAGCTCATCTTCATAACTAACCTCCATCTTTTTGCCTTGGAACTCTCATTCATGTGACCAGAATTTTTCCAGATCAAAAACAACATCACTGGGGTGCCTGGATGGCTCAGTCAGTTAAACGTCTGCCTTTAGCTCAGGTCATGATCCTAGGGTCCTGGGATCGAGCTCTGCATCGGGCTCCCTGCTCAGAGGGGAATCTGCTTCTTAGTCTTCCTCTCCCTCTGACCCTCTCCCCTGCTTGCATCCTCTCCCTCTCTCTGTCTCAAATAAATAAAATCTTAAAACAACAACAACAACATCATTAGTCCCAGTCACTTCTAGGTGAACCAAACCGCCTGGATTCTTACCTCAACAGGCCAAATTAAATTAACATTTTAATGATGTGTTTCTGGCATTGTTCATGCTTCATAAAGAGTAACTCCCTTTATTTGACTCAAGGCAACAAGGCTAAACAAGTGATTCAAAAAATGAATCTTTTCCAGGTTTAGAAATTAAGTTTCCTCGAGTTCTTCTGAGACAACAAAGCTTCTTCAGAATCTGTAAGTCCAACTATATGATGCTACCACCTTCCCAATACAATCATTAAGAATTACACCTAGATAAATAAAAACTTTTAAAAAAGAAATGAATTACAGCTAGAACCAGTTATGAGAATAATGTTTTGCAATATCTCATGAAGGTGAAATGAAAATCTGAGGCCATCTCTCAAATGGCATTAGGCCAAACATCTAAGACCTCTGAAGATGCTTGACATCTTGCCATGTGTCATCACAATCAAATCCTGGATAGGGTATTCTCATCTGAGTTTCACTGACTACCAGTAAGGGGCATGTGCAGAATAATAAGTGATTCAACTTTAATCTTCAGTTAGAACCTAACATGCCTAATAACATTCTGGGGAAATGGGTGTTAGGAATGTATATCAAAGATGGCAGAAGCTCTTCCCTGTCAACAGCCCGGTGATATACAGTTGGGGAGCCACCTTAATTCTGTGGTTTATAAAATTCTAGGATTATGGTGATTACTATATGGAATTCTCAGCTGAAAACAATGAGCCCTTACTCAGATGCATGGTGAACAACAAGGTCAACGACAGAGGATTTTTTAAAAGCAAAATTTAGAGGAAAGAAACCACTTCACTGACCCAAGAGAGCTTCTGTTGACAAACAGCAATCTTAGACCCTGACAGTTACACAGTACCTTTTAGGTTCCAAAGGTACTTACCCCCGAAAAGATCATAATAATATAATATTTTCTTTCTTTTTTTCCTAACCAACAGGTGAAACCAGAAGGTGTCTTCCCATCTCTGTTTAAAGAAGTCATGCTCCAGTCTGCAAAGAAATGCCTGTATACACAGGGAGTCTTCAAATTTATAAGTATATCAAGAGGCCTCCAATGTCATGCATCTAATTACAATCTAAATATAATCTAAATATAAATATAATCATGCAATTATCTAAATATGATAATGCAAATTAATAAATGCCATCCCTTCTCAGTACTGCACTGGCAGTTGACTTTCTTTTCAGGGCCATTTTAACAAAGAAGCAAAGTTATTATCTTTTCTTGGGATTTATTGCAGATGTGACGATTACAGAGAACCATAAGATCTTGCTTAAGATGTGAATACCAGGTGGATGGCTGAGCCCACTCACTAATCAAGTGATTTGTTCTCAGACAATAATGTTTGGGATTCTGATGCTTGCCTCAGCAAAACTGCAGAATTTTTTTCCCCAAAGACCTTTGAGGTTTTCCATAAGTCATTGCTACGTTCAATGCCAACTCCTCACGTTCTCAGAGATAAAGAGGGCAAAGACGGAGAGAAAGAATGTGTAGCTCATTATCCACAAGTTATTTTCCTATAATTCAGGATTTTGAGAGTATTTTTTAGAAAATTTTCAAGGCAGTAACTCCCAGACATTTTCTATCAAAAGGGGTTACTTTTGCGTTTCAAAAGTGGATGTTAAGCAGCAGTTTGTTTTCACTCTGCAACAAGGGAGGGGACCTAAATAAGTTATCTTGTATTTCATGTTGACCACAGTAGTGAACTAAAACCATTTTATTTCTATATTCAATCTTCTATGATACTATTTTGTAAGATCATACATAAAATAAGCTTTGCCTAAAAGATACAATGATTTTTTTTTAAATGTACACTTTTTAAAAGTTCTTAACTTTCCTGGAAAGACTCACAGATCCAAGCTAAACTCTAATGATAAGGTCACATTTCCCCTCTGTTTTAAGGAGTTCTAAAGAACAATTAAGTGGTAAATATTATGCCACATTACATTATCACTATAGGTTATGTTATATAGCACGTATAAAGCACTTTTATCCTGAGTTTGTAATTGAAGTATACCAACAGCTATTTATTTGAGATAAAGCGACCAAGAGAGCTAGAGAGAGAGAGAGAGCGAGCACAGGAGTAGGGTGATAAGAGAAGGAGAAGCAGGCTCTTTACTGAGCAGGGAGCCTGACTTGGGGCCTGATCCCAGGACCCTGAGATCATGACCTAAGCCGAAGGCAGACACTCAATTGAGTGAGGCACCTCAATAGCAAATTTTTAGAAGTGAATTTTGTTGTACCTAAATTGAGAATCCAAAGCACCTCTGATTATTTACTGCTTAGGCAGAAGAGAGGCAGAAGAGAAAGTGGTACTCTGTTTATGTGTTTCAACTATGCCCTAAATGGATTATTTCCAGGAGTGAAAAGGAAGACCAAGTCTACAGAAATCTTGGCAACTGCATTTCCAGGAAGACTATAGAGATTTCAAGGCTCTTACTGTTGTTTACAAGGAGGTATTACCTTTCTCCAAATTCCATTCACACAGCTGGTTTTCTCTTTTCTCCTGGGGGTAAACTTCCCAGTGAATATACACATTGATCAGTGCCATGCCAAACAACTCTTCCTTTCATATGTAGCAGGTGACAATTAGCCTATAATCTGCAAAGAGAAAGGAGTAGATCATAAAAATTAAGAGCAGGCTCTAAAGTCCCAAGTGCTGGATTCAAATTCTGATTCTGTCCTTAGCAGCAGTGTAGCCTTGAGTCAGTGTCAGGTTCCTCATTCACTAAAACGGGGCAGGAGAGCAAAAAAAATACAAACCCACTGTTCACCATTTCATTTCATCAGTATCCCCATGAAAAGCCCCCTGAAGCCGTCACAAGGTCTGAATGGAGCTCTAACTGGTCTTTGGACAAATCTGTGAATTTATCTTCCCATGTAGAATAAAGGGCGGCATTCTTCTCTAAAGATTAATATCTATGCTCAATTCTGACACTCATCTAATGCTTGGACCCACCAAATTCTAAGCAGGAGCAAAGACTCTGAAAACTTAGCTAGTCAATTTCTCTACCTTGGCACAATTTTACTATCTTGCTCAGACCTTGGTCACTAATGACCAGGTGCTCTTGCCTACTTCACTCAGTGAGGAGAATCTTACCTTCTCAACTAAACTGTTAGCTTCTTGAGGAAAGGCTCTAGTAGTCTTATAGATCCTTATATTCCCCTGAGCGCTAAGTATAGCACAGTATCATGAAAATAAGAGATTCTCAGTAAATGTTTGTGGCTTGATTATTTTGAGAATGAGCTCTGGGCTGTTTATAACAAAACAGGTTCATATTGAAGAGTCCCATTATGCCCCTTCAAAATGGGCCTGTGAAAGCTCTTTCTGAGAGTGGACTATTTGGACACACTAATGCAGTGATAGCCAATTCTTCTTTTCTTTTTCTTTTTCCCTTTTTAACCTCTGGCCATTTCACAGCTGTATTAGTTAAAAGATATTTTTAATTAGCTTTCATCATCTTTGAAAGTATAATAAATACTCATTAAAAACAAGGTTACCAAGATGAGATTTCCCCCTCCCCCACACACCTATTAGAAATGACTGCTAATAGTTAGAGTATACTTTTCCAAGGTGTTTTAGTTATTTATATTTTTGATGCATACACTAACATTTATTATTATTTCCTAGAAACATTGTTATGGTATTCATATCTTTCGGCATTCGTTTTTTTCATTTAACAATGCATTGCGAAACGTTTTTCCATGTCAATACACACCTCATCCCTTCTTAGTGCAGCATTATATAGAAATTTCTTGTTTTCCAGCTATTCGTTACCATTATCTGAATCACAGTAGTTGCTAAGTTGTGTAGAAAAGCAAAAACTGGTCGTAACGAAAAAATATCCACTAATAAACTGACCACTTACTAAATGAGTCCCCACTTAAATAGCCCTCCTGACTTATTACCAGCATCTCTCCCCACCGAGTCAGTCAATTTCGCTGATGGTAGATGTCATAATCATCTGACAATACAATGTAAATAAAATGCATTTCAGTGGCCATGTAAGACTGCTAATCTTGCAAAAGATGCAGAATTTTATGAAGTCATTGAAAGTGATTTTGGAGAACTGTTCCATAAGCAAATGAGTATCTGGCAGTGTTAGACCAGTTAACAATTAAAGATGAGAAAAACAACAAGGATGATAAGAGGATAAATTCTTCAAAAGGAGAATTATTTGAATATCAAAGGATTAAGAGAAGCTCTCAGGAAAATTGATGAAGCCTTCACATCTTTTTTCAAAATGACCTTTGTATGATTCTGCTATAAAAGTCAGCATGAAGTGAAGGGTGTCAAAATTTGCTATCATATAATTTTGCTGGGAAAATTATCCCCCTCACCAAATCAACACTTGATTCATTCTTTGTTTATTCTAAAAATTAGAGCATTGTTGCAATTAGAGTTGTTACATGTGTGTCTTCAAAGATAAATCACATTTAAAGATAAGATAATCTTTTATTTTTTAAAAAAAAGTCTCAATCAAACCTTTTTTTTTAAATTCTTTATTATACAATGGTAGACCCTATTTATTACTTTTACAGCTTTCAACAGTCATATTATGGCAAACAGAAGCAACAGACGCTGAAAATAAGGCTTCTAATAGACTAATCAGATTCCCTACTTCTCTCTCCATGAGGCATTTAGACGCAGGACTGGCCACTTTGCAAGGAGTAAAGCCCCAGGGTGGTTGGATAATTCAGGGGAGGGAAGAGGCCTTAAGAAAGGAGACAGGCAGTGGACTTCCTCTGGCACTAATCGGGCACATAGATGTTCAGGCCTAATGAAATTTGAAAAAATAAAAACGATGTAACCTTATTTGTGTCCAAGCTGGTAAAGCAAGTTATACCAGTTAAATGTGGGTATATCAGGATTTATTTTTAGCAGTTACCTACTGACTGATATTTGGGTTGTTTCCAATTTTTTGCTACTATAAGCCATGCAGCAATGAACAGCAGTGTGCAATTATATCTTGGTACACTTGTACAAGCATCTCTGTAAAGAAAAAGAGAAAAAAAAAAAAAAAAAACAAAAAACTCCTAGAAGTGAAACTCCTGGGGTTGGAAAAAGGTATATTAAAACTGTTAACAAGCACTAAGTAACAAATCCTCTTACCATTTAATGCCACCTACAGTATCTGAGAATGCCTGTTTTTCCACTCCCTTCACAAGATTATTATCACTTTTTCCCAATCTGATTGCTATATACATTGTTGTTCGTATTGTCAATAATATAAATTCTTGATGTGCAAGATAAACATTGTTCACTGACTGCTTAGAATCTTTAGGAAGAGTCTCATTATAGACTCCAGAAAATCTGCATGATAGAGGCAGGGGAAGATTATCTCATCCCTGGTAATGGGTAGGAGCTAAAAAATTGAGCTCAACATGCATTCTTCTGTTTAAAAATCCCTCTCTGAAACAACTGTAGTCATTGCTTACACAAGCTAAAGTGTTTATAGTCAGTAGTGGAAGACGTAGATAATTGTTTGTGCAAATTCCTGATTTCAGGACAGTGAGATCTTTTTTTTAAAGATTTTGTTTATTTATTTTGAGAGAGAGAGAGAGAGTGTGAGTGGGGGGAGGGGCAGAGGCAGAGAGAGAGAGAGAGAGAGAATCTCAAGCAGACTCCATGCTGAGCATGGATCCAGACATGGGGCTCAATCCCACAACCATGAGACGACCTAAGCCAAAATCAAGAGTTGGACACTTAGCTGACTGAGCCACCCAGGTGCTACGGGACTGTGAGATTTTTTTTAAAAGATTTCAAAATATGAGAATTGATAAGGTCAGTAGATCCTGAAAGTGATGCTTGGTATCACCCAAGCCCATACTCTATCAGAATTTTGGTCACAGAAAATGTCAGCAATCTAACTGAAAAATTCTTACATATATTCAGGACCTAAAAAAGAAACAAAAAATATCCACTAGAGTATGCATTTGTCACAACCCATCAAATTGTAGATTAAGATGTGTGTATTTCACTGTGTGTAAATTTTACATAAAAAAGAACCCATAAAGTCCTCAAAAAATTAAATATAGAATTACCATATGATCTAGCAATTCCACTTCTGGGAATATACCCAAAAGAAGTGAAAGCAGGGACTTGAACAGACATTTGTACACCCATGTTCATAATAACAGCATTATTTTGCAATAGGCAAAAGGTGGAAGCAACGCAAGTGTCCGTCGATGGATGAATGAATAAACAACACGCACTACATACATACAGTGGAATATTATTCAGCCTGAAAAAGGAAGGCAATTTTGACATATGCTGCAATGTGGAACCTTGAAGACATTATGCTAAATGAAATAAGCCACTCATAAAAGAATAAGTATTGTATGATCCCATTTATATGGGTACCTTGAGTAATCAAATTCATAGGGACAGAAAGTGTAATGGTGGTTGTCAGGGGCAGGGGGGACAGGTGGGGCGTGAGGGGTTACTGTTTCATGGGTACAGAGTTTCCCATTAAAATGGGAAAACAGCAAGTTCTGGGGATGGACAGTGGTGATGTTTGCCCAACAATGTGAATGTACTTAATGCCACCAAATGGTATATTTACAAATGATTCAAATGGTGAATTTTATGTTACACATATTGCACCACACTAAAACAATTTTTTAAAACGCATTAAGCAAATACTGAATTCTAATGCTGAAGTGTTTGGGAGGTGAAATCCACTAATGTCTGCAGCTTCTTTTGAAATGTAGCAAAAAATGAATGTGAAGCGATAGGTTGATAGAAGAATGAATGTGTATGTGTTAAAGTAAATATAGCAAATTGTAAATTGTATAATCTGGATGATAAAGGTATAGGTATTCTCTGTGACATTCTTCCAACTTTTCTATATGTTTGAAAGTTTTCTGGGCCACCTGGCTGGCTCAGTCAGTAGAGCATGTGACTCTTGATCTCAGGGATTGTAGGTGTGAGCCCCACACTGGGTGTAGAGATTACTTAAAAGTAATATCTAAAAAAAAAAAAGTTTTCTTAATAAAATGTTGGAGGGAAATGACCTAGACTAAGACAAATTATTAGCAAATGAAAGAATCTTTTTCTTTTTTAACCACCAATTCATCTTTAGCTTGTGTTAATTATGGGGAATAATTTTGCCATGGAGAGATTTTCAAGCAGAGCAAAAGGCAATAGGACTGATTTTTTTGTTTGTTTTTAATAACGACCAGACAGGAACATTTATTTCACAAGTATTGGACAGGAATTGATTTACAAGTGACTCCATGATATTAAAAATGAACTCAATATCATCAAAATTGATAAGTATTTCTCTATCTATATATATATCAAAGGCAAGGGTCATGGTTTAGATTTTTCTTCCATTGGTAGGATTTGAGCATATGCTGGGGAAAAGAGTCCCAGTCTACTCAAATGGAAAAATGACACAAATAGATTGACTATGATGACATGCAACTTAAGAGCATTTGAGAGACCGGAGGGCCTCCAAATAAATATTAGCTCATTGTAGAAGTATGGTAGATTATAAACAGCAGCTCTTCATTTCCTCGTAGAAACGTTTCAGAGAGCTCTACATTTTTCCCCCTTCAGTTCAGTAGAAGGTAAGAGAGATGGCCTTCATTTCTGGGACCTCTACATTGCAGGCCTGCTTGGGCAGTTTTCATAATTGTAGAAGCACATGTCCAACCTGTCCCAACAACGCTCTCATTGCATTGGAATAAACATCCAGAGTTTCGGAGGTGCAAACTCAATACATACAGCGGCGAGGAAGTGACCTTCATGAGTAACACAGGCCAGTCCAAGTAGGAATTGTGGCCTCTTGGAAAACCCTTACCCTGACTAAAAAGGGAATCCATGACTCAGTCTAAGCCAACGGGCCCAAGATAGCCAGATACATCAGTTTTCTAAAAGCAGTCTGAGATCTGTATATTTATATAAAATCTTCCAAGTTTAAATGTGGGCAACAAAGTCAAATGTTTCTCAAAAACACTGTATGGGTTAAATGAAATACCTCTGTTGATATTCTGGGGTCTGCAGGCTCCCCGTGTGTAACCTCTAATGTATGTGTACAGGATGGGATGGTCCAACTTTCTTTGATGCTAATGTCCAGTAGAATTCAGATTTAGCACTGTTTCAACACTTTGGGGTTATATGTTCATCTCCACTGTCCCCAGTTTCTTCATTGTAAATGCGAGATATGTTCAGGTCTTTATCACTTTAAATAAAAAACAAATATTTGACCACTGCAATGTTTGCAATATTCATGCGGTAAATGTGTTTTAAAAGTCTGCTTTGCGTCATGAACCTTCTGCAAAGAAAAGGTAAATCAACAAAAACGTGTAATTCATGGAGCCCTCAATTTATTTACATGTAATGATTCCAAAATATAGATGTTTGGAACTAGGAACATAGTTTTCCATAAAATGACATTTAATGAGTACTGCCTCTGGATCATTCACTGTGTGAAGCCCTATTTAATTCTCCTATCACTATCTCGACTTTACAGATGAGGAAAACAGGCTCAGAACAGTTGCATGACTTGCCAAGCTGGTAAGTGTCAGAGTCGGGAATCAAACACATGTGAGGGTCAGGTTCCAAGGCCTGTTGTTCTCTCATTCTTCATCACTACAGTGCCTGCAATGCAGTGCTCTGCCTGGTGTTAAGGCTGTCAGGACAGACTATGAAATACTGTTGTATCCATAATGTACTTGTAGAACTATATTCCTAATAATACTCAACTTCAACAGAACCCAGACTCAGGTACAATTACACTTCTTTTTTTACTCCCCTTGCTTTTACGT
Organism: Ailuropoda melanoleuca; assembly: GCF_002007445.2. Lineage (NCBI taxonomy): Eukaryota > Metazoa > Chordata > Mammalia > Carnivora > Ursidae > Ailuropoda > Ailuropoda melanoleuca. The sequence continues at coordinate 56,295,532 of NC_048220.1, read as the reverse complement.
GGGAAAAATACGTTTAATTACCCAGGTGATACATAGATACATTCTCGTTGTGAAATATCCAAACAACACAGTAGTCTACGGGGCAAAAAGGAAAATTCCTCTGGGCTTCCTCCCCCACTCCTGATCTCACTCCTTCTCCTATTTCTGGCTCTACCACTATCAACAGTATGGCTTGTTCCTTCCAGACTTTTCCTATGCATTTACATACATATATGTACATACATAAATATGCATGGAGCTATGTTTCTATGGTAAATACATTCAGAATTCCACCTTGGGATGTCAGAACACTTTTCTGCTGCAGCCCTGGCAACTTCCCCAGCTCCAAGTCAATGTGGGAGGGTGGGGATGAAGGCAGCCTTATTAGTTATCTGTTGCTACATGACAAGTTACCCCACAATTTATCAGCGTACAACAACGAACATTTATTAGCTCAAATGGTTTCTGAGGGTCAGGAATCTGGGAGCAGCTTGGCAGGATGGCTCCAGGTCAGGATCTCTTATGAGGTGGCATTCAAGATGTCAGCTGGGGCTCTAGTCATTTTGAGGATTCATTGGTGCTGGAAGATTCACTCCCAATTTGGCTCACTCAGTGGTTATTTGCTGGAAGGCCTTAGGTCTTCAGTGGCTGTTGGCAGGAATCCACATTTCCTTGCCGTGAGATAGATCCTCTCCATAGCGCTGTTTGAGTGTTCTTAGGGCATAGTAGCTAGTTTCCCCCAGAGTGAGCAGTCCACAATTCACAAGGGAGGACAAGGAGGAAGCAGCAATGGCTTTTATGACCTAGTCTTAGAAGTCACAGACCATCGCTTCCACCAGGTTCCACGCATTAGAAGCAAGTCACCTTGTCTGGCCCACATTCAAGGGGAGGGGAGTTAGGCTTCACCTTTTGAAGAGGGGAGTGTCAAAGAGCTGGTGGACATATTTTAACACCGCTGCAAGAGCCATGTTGTGTGGAAGGAAAAACGGAGCATGGCAGAGTCTATGATCAGGGCAGAATCGTCTGAGTAACAGGGAGGAGGGGGAGAGGTGAAGAGATAATGGAATAACAGGATAGTGAGAGGTAGAATGGCTGGGCTGGCAATCCTGGTCGCACATTAGAATCACCTGGGGAAATTTTAAAAGTACTCCTACCCCAGGCCCCGCTACAGATCAATTAAATCAGTATTTCTGGGATGGAGGCCCAGGTATCAATATTGTTTAACAGTTCTCCAAGCGATTCTAATGTGCAGCCTGCGTTGTGAACCTAGTAAGAACAGAGGTGCTGGAGTCCAGCCATGTCTGGGCTCAAGTCCCAACTATGTCAATTAAGTAGCTGTGTGATCTTAGGCAAGTTAATTAGCTTTTCTGTGTCTCATCTGTAAAATGGGGATATTAATAGTCCTTCCTTACAGGGCGGTCGGGAGAATCACCTGAGTTAACAACCCATGGCAATAGCTTTGAACAGTTCTCTGCGCAGTAAGTGCTGTGCAAATGTTACTATTGTGATGATTAGCAGCGCGCGCTGGATTTTTCCTCCCTGCTGCTCCCTCTTTCCAAGTGCCTAAGCTGGGAGAGGAGTGAGGCTTCCTGTGCCCCACTCCCCTCCTTTTCCCTTGAGAAGGGTGCATGAACTCTTCGGCACCCTTCCCGGGCTCTGCAAGCCTTGCCAGCCGCAAGGCAGGTAAACTGAGAAGCTAAGCCGTTGCCACTGAAATCATGGGCACAGCATCCTGCATCTTTAGAGATGGGGAGACACAGTAGCTCCTTGGGGTCGTGTCATAGAGAATTGAGATACAATCTATTATGTATCACAGCAGCAGGATCTGCACAAACGCCTTGCAACTCCTATACTATCAACATGGTCCCTAAATGACCTGTTGCCTTTTATATTTATTTATTTACCTTCTGTGTTTTCTCTCCTTCAGATAGTAGGTTCTTTTAGAGGCAAGGGCTATGTCTTCTCAGAGAAGTATCAGTAAAAGCAGGGAGGAGAAAATGAAGGAAAATGGGATATCTTCTTTGGATTATAGGTACCTCTTTAATGCTTAAAAATTATATATGTGTAGTGGGAAATGACTCTGCTTCTTTAACCCCCTCCCCATCTGCCCCCATACTACTACATCCCTAAAACAGCCCTAACTCCAACTACCATTTTCATGGAAAAATAGCATGAGTGTTCTTTCTCCTGCTTTTACAGCAGAGGTTAATAAATTGCCACTATTACAGGGTATTCCAGCTGATACTGATGAGGCAGGTACAGAAATAAGCTAATGGGTAGGTCCTATAAAGAGATGTGTTTCCCATGCATAAAAGCGCTACTCTGTACGAAAGGAGATTTAGTTTTTTCAAGCCTACTAGGATAGATGGGGGGGAGGGGGGAAAATAAGGAATAAAATAATAAAATAAATATAAAACAATTGCTGACAAAATTTCCACAAAATTTTCTCCCTGTTCTACAACATCAAAATATTGATTTGAATAGACTGCTTCTGTGTTCTCTTTTCTTTACCTGTCTTTTCTGCAAATTTATGATTTGGATCCCAAAAGTTAAAGATCTTGTTAATAAAACGTATTAGGCAAAAACATATTTAAAGCCCCTGCTGTTTATTAAGTTAGAAAACGTGGTATTAATAGTTAAAACTATGACAATAAATGGCCTAATTTCAATAGCACTTGGGCTTAGTTTTAAAATATAGAAATGAACATCGTGGCTAGAAATTCTGGGTAGGTGGGGCCTGATCTCATGTATATCAGTGGTGTCAAAACATGAAGCTATCTTGTTAGCAAGTATCTAGATGCCAGAAAGGGGTCATTCTAGATGATGATTTCTCCTGGCTGAATTCATTAGTTTCTGCCAAAGAAGGGAATCCTGAATTTTAAGCTTTATAAGCTAGAAATAAAATTAGCTTTAAAAACCTAAAAATTATTCTAGAGAAATACTGCTTTGGTGGTTGAGGTTATTATAACTGTTACATACATAAATAGCTTATTTTATTGGTCTGATTAAATGATTCCCATGCGTCCTTCTGAAACTTTCTGCAGTCATTCCTCATTGACTGCCATCTCAGCCAGAAGGAAAGAAAAAGTGATGAACTCCAGGCTTCTTCATCAATGAGCTCAGCCAATAAGCCAATAGAGGGTTCAGTGGGCACCACTGACCTTCCCAGGAAAGCTACTAGCATGAAAACTGAAGAAACATGGCACAGAAACACAGCAGTAAAATTCAAGAGACTAAAATAAACTCGGTGAGCCTGCCTGGTCGCTAAACACTGAATACATTTAAGTGCTATTTTGACAAGAGAGCATGGCGGCTTTTTAAGAATTTCATTTTTAAAACTCTAATACGATTTTGTTCTTCTAACAGCATCATCCTGGGTCTGTGTTTGTTCCCAGTGAGGTCATTATTAAGTGAATTGAATTATTGTTCTGTTCCAATGACCTGTGCATTCAACGTGTACCGAGCTCTAGCAAGAAATGTTTTATGTATTATTGGGAGATGGCCATCTGGGGCACAAGCCGGGCCTCCTAACATGCAGAAATGTGGGGAGACAGTTTATGTTCAGTCTTATCTATGATCAGAATTCCATTTATAAGCTTTTTTTCATCCACTTGTCAACACTGTTCACTATAGCAACACTGAAAATGCCCAGAAATGAACAGATTTATCAGAACAATGTGAGGTCAGACTGTATGTTTCAATTACTGTATATTGGATTTTTATCATACATTTTACATTTTATCCATAAAAATAGTAACAATGTAATAAAAACAGAAGTGGTTTTCTTTGATCAACTTGCAGTTAGTGTAAGTTACAAAGTGAATAAGATAGATTTCATGCCTTTTATTAGATAAAGGGTCTCACATTATATGTATATTTTAAATATAACATTGTTGTCCATGCCAAGAAACATGGATTAATTTTTTCAAGTCTGAAGAATACTACTCTTCCCTTTCCTGCATATTTAATGAGACAGCATGGCAGTATATAAAATTAAATTTTAAACTTGAAGATTATATTTAAGCCACACCCTCCCAACCTTTTCATATATTTTTCAAGTAAACTTTTGCTAATGCTAGAGGCATGTTGGACCAAATGAACGCTTTCTCAGTATCTTACATAAGGTCTGTATACCATATGATTTTACATAAGGTATATATCTTTCATAAATATACCCAGATATTCTGTATTACAAAGTGAAAAGATTTTCAGGTATCTTTTTCTGGTTGTTTTTCATTGCTGTTGTACTGACACCTCAACTGACAATAGGAATTAATCTCATAATGAAGTATACAGTCTTACAAGGGGAAGAAGACGTTAACAAGTAAGTCTTTCCTATTTACCTTCCTTCCTCCTTCCATCTCTCCTCTCTTTCCTTCCTTTCCTCCTTCCTCTTTCTTTTTTAAAATAAAAATCTTTTTTTTTAAAGATTTTATTTATTTATTTGAGAGAGAGAGGGAGTGTAAGTGTGAGAGGGAGAAGCAGACTCCCCACTGAGCAGAGAGCCTGATGTGGGACTCAATCCCAGGACCCTAAGATCATGACCTGAGCCGAAGGCACACGCTTAACTGACTGAGCCGCCCAGGAGCCCCTAAAATAAAAATCTTCTTTTTTTTTTTTTTTAAAGATTTTATTTATCTATTCGACAAAGACAGAGACAGCCAGCAAGAGAGGGAACACAAGCAGGGGGAGTGGGAGAGGAAGAAGCAGGCTCATAGCAGAGGAGCCTGATGTGGGGCTCGATCCCACAACGCCGGGATCACGCCCTGAGCCGAAGGCAGACGCCCAACCACTGTGCCACCCAGGCGCCCCTAAAATAAAAATCTTCTTAAAAAATCTTCTAAGTTGTATAAAGTAGTATTCACTTTGGACATATAACTGTACAGTTTAAATATATCTGGATTTTCATATTCCTTATAAGTGGGAGGTGTTTGTTAGAGAAATGACTAGTATCAGCAAACAGGTAGAGAGATAAGCTTTGCTCACAGATGTATCCCTGGAGTCATATTACACTCACTCACCTTGAAAGTATCATAATGAAAATGAAGATGATGATGATGATGATATAGCAATGATAACTAGCATTCAATGAACACTTTGTGCCTGCGACCAGGCTAAGTGTTTTACAGGCATTGTCTAATTTGCTCTTCACAACAATCCTCTGAAAGCAGATAATGCCATCTTTAGATGAAACTAAGTTTCTGAAGCTAAGAAACTTACCCAAGGTCAATTATGTCCCACCCCAGGTCTGTGTGACCCGCCCCCAGTCTTCTGGAGGGACGGTGGAAAGAGTAGAATATGTGATGACTGTACCTAGTTTCTACCAGTCAGAGTAGAAGTCAAGCCAAGTAGAGGCCAGAGGCTTTGCTGTGGCTGTGAGCAGCCTCAACCTTCTGAGTTTAAAAGTGTCCACCCTGGTCTTGCTTTTTGTAGGACCTGAAGCCCTCGGCTCTGTCCCAGATCACTTCAGCAAGTCATCGCCCTGTATCTTCTCCATACCCCCCCCCGGGGCACTTAAAATTTTCTATTGCAAATGTGTTTATTTAATATTTGCTTGATGTTTCATATCATGACTCTTCATTCCCACTGTTCTGGAACACACATCTCTTACAATGGACAAAAATGGAACGTCTGCCTCCTTCTAAATTCCCCAGCTTTTGTTATTACGGCTCAGGGCAGGGAGATGGGACTAGAGATTGTGCCTCATCCAAAGAGGTTACCTGGCCACCCACAAGTGGCCAGGAACAAGGGACTCTGCACGATAAGATCAGCAGTGTCATTAGCTGACCTCCTGGGATCTGAACTGGAAAACTGGGAGAGTATTGATCAATAGGAGTAAAGGCAGAATGGGACAGACACTCTGAGGAGTAAAGCTGACGTGCAGCAGAGGCCAGAAGAGAGAGGCCTAAAAAGTAGCTGGCCCTAAACCTGTCCCAGTTTTTTGGTGGCTTTCCACTTATAGTCTTTGCATATGTGTCCTCGGACTTTTTCTTAGGGAGACCTTAGTGAGGCACTGTTCCTTGTACTTGCAAGAACCTAGCAGTCCATACGAGCATCTTATCACCAAGCCCCTTCTATGGCTTCTTTTTTCCAACTCTGTCCTTGGTGGTTTGATTAAGAGGGATAGTAGTCAGGATTCTCTCCTTTGCAAGTGACAGAAACCCAACTAAAAGCACTCTGAGAGAGAAACAAACAGCAAACCACGGCGAGGGCAAGAAGATGAGAGATGTGCCACAGGAATATCTGCCAAGGGAAGAAGGTCATGTACCCACATCTGTGGCCCAAGAGCATAGTGCTCTGATTCTAAGCCCACCAGGAATAAATGATTGGATTTGGGGAAGAGTAGTTCTGCCAGGGAGCAGGAATGCTCTTCTGTGCAGACAAAATGAACTGCATCTATGAAAAGAGGTGTAGCTATACAACTTTACTGTTCCATTTACAAAGAAGGAGAAGAGCAAATAGCTCTTTGTCTAATTTCCTAAGGTCTTCATGCAGACCTACTCCACATTCCCTGCCCCATCTCAGATCACTGGCTCCTCTTCATTACCTGAAGACTTTCACTCACCTTCACCTTATAGTCATCCTCACCACTGGGCCCATCGACGCCGCACCACCCAGGCGCCCCTTAGGGGTGGTTTCTTTCTTTCTTTCTTTTTTTTTTTTAAAGATTTATTTATTTATTTGACAGAGAGACAGCCAGGGAGAGAGGGAACACAAGCAGGAGGAGCGGGAGAGGAAGAAGCAGGCTCACAGCGGAGGAGCCTAATGTGGGGCTCGATCCCAGAACCCCGGGATCACGCCCCGAGCCAAAGGCAGATGCCCAATGACTGCGCCACCCAGGCACCCCTAGGGGTGGTTTCTTGGAGAAACCTCATCTTCTTTATGCATCTAACAGGACTTGCTTAAGAAACCTCATGGGCTTAAAGAAGAAAACTGAATCCCAAAGGTCTTCTTGCCCAGTTTTCCTTTTTACATTGTTAGAAACCTGAGCTCCTGTTTTTTTTCTGCACCATGGACATCGTTATGATATCTTGTAAATGCTGTGCATCCAGTAAGTGTGGAGGAGACAAACACTGGTGGCCCCCACTGCTCTTGCTTCAGTACTGGTTTCTGGCTTCTTCATTTAGAAACAGATATTTGTTTGCATATCTTAAAGTTCCTAATATTAAAATGTCCCCACTTACTACTTAACCAAAAATGTATTTTTTGTTTGTTTTTTTTAAAGATTTTTTTATTTATTCATTTGACAGAGATAGAGACAGCCAGCGAGAGAGGGAACACAAGCAGGGTGAGTGGGGGTGGAAGAAGCAGGCTTCCAGCGGAGGAGCCTGATGTGGGGCTCGATCCCATAACGCCGGGATCACGCCCTGAGCCGAAGGCAGACGCTTAACAACTGAGCCACCCAGGCGCCCCAAAAATGTATTCTTAAGATTTAAAACAGTTTGATATTTAGAACATGAACTTATCAATATGTACAATACCCATGTTTTGGGCAAGTAAAATTATTCGAACACCAAAGATCATAAGTATTAATAGCAAATGAGTTTTAATTTTTGTCCTTAGGATCCTCTGGGTGCAAGATTTCTTGTACAATCATCTAATCTACAATTTCACCTTTAAGCCGAAACTGCTTCTGCCAGGAAGGAGTTCTCATCCCAGAGTAAAAGGATTTGCAAGCAAGGATTCATAACAGAAGTGCCATCTCAGCCTTACTGGTGGGATTGTAAAGTGATAATTTAATTTAATTACATGATAATTTAATATCCCCTGTGTTTCCCTGCGAGTACTTCGAGGACAGTGTTTGGAGTGGCAGCTAGGTCTTTGCCAGTGTAGCTATTCTAGTGGAAGGTGAGATCGTACCCACAATTACTAGATAGATTTTTTTTTTTAAATCTCAATCTCTGAAAACATCTAGCTCATGTTAACAAAAATTTTTTTACATAAAATAACAACATTCTTTTTCAAGGTCATTCATTTGCATTCTTATAAACAGAGTTGCACTTCTAGAAAATAGTTGACTATTTATTTGCCTGACCACTGACTTAAGCTTTCTTCTCTAAAGAGGAAAAAGAGACAGCACCTCCCCATTCCTTAGTTATATCACCAGTTCCCAAACTGCCTAGAAATCTGTTGTCTTGGCTTCCTCAGTTAATTCAGGGAGTAAAAGACAGATAGGACTTATGCCAGATTTCATTTTGTAGTGAATTATTTAAAATTGTTTAAAAGGATAAATATGCTGGAAATTAAATGTGACAGACTGTTAAAAATCGCCCAAGGCAATTTTTAGAAATCTTCAGATTTCTACTCTACTACCTTGGGTAAGGAAAAATGGTGATGCTGATTACAAAGAGAGGAAAGTCAGAAGGAAAATTTAACTTGTTAAGAAGAGGCTGAGTTTAGCTCCCATGTGGCAAATTTGTGGTATAATCCAGTGTAAGGGCTCTATGGTGTGCCACCCAAATTCCACCTGCAGAACCCAGACACTTATTCTCCCAGCTATTAGGTTCGTTACCTGTCGACAACTCAGAGCCCAGTCCCTCTCTAGAAATGGCCCTTAGCCAAAACTGTCTTGCCCAATGTTGTGTTTCTTTCTGCAGGGGTAGCCCACCTATCATGACTGGCTGATGAGGGGTACCAAGTCCGAGCTCCCTTGCCTCAATTTGGGGACTTCTCTGAGGGGCAATCCACATTCAGACTTCGGCGGGATTGGCTGCAGCCTTGTTGCAATAACATCACAACTGAACTTCACCTTCTGCCCAGTCTTGCTTTCCTCACTCACTTGCAAGTGTTGTTTTCCAAAGCACATCCTGATAAAATTCTTGCACACTTATTTTCATCTCTGTCTCCTGACGAATCAAATCTAGGATACCCAGGAATCAAACAAAGATGCTAATGTGGGGGGAGGGGACAGGTAAAAGGAGTTACTCCTTCAATTTTAATACAGGAAATTTCTTAAAAGTTATAAGCTTTCAATTTGTGGCATCCCTTAAGGCTGATTTGATGTATTAATGTGAATAACACCAGTATAAATCAATTAGCAAAGTATTTACTAACCACCCATTAGATAAGTAGTTTCTGAATGGCAATCCTCATTAACAGTGTAATTCGTTTTTAATATAACCTGTTGTTACTATTCAGACGATTTTTCAGTTTTGATACCACGCTCATTTTTTTAAAAAACTGCACAGATAATAAGACCACGTGATTCAAAGGGCATAAAAGTGAGTTACTGACCCAGTATGCACCTCATCTGATAGTTTCCCATAAGCAATCAGACCCATACACAATTTGCTCCTCATGAAATCTATTAAAAATGTATTTTTTTGTTTTTTAATCACCTAATGGGACAAAGTCCCAGGTCAAAGTCCTCTGTGTAATAATTATATCCAGTGTGATCAAGACACGTAGCACGGTTTTATAGATAATATTGTGAGACCCAAGCGGGATTCATTGAGAGGCAAGAGCCTGAATGCAGTATCTCTCATCTCCGTGTTTCTTCCTCATTAACACTTGTCCCAGGGCAACAAGAGCCGCCCTACTGTTCTACTGTTACCTCCGCTGGTAGAACCCAATGCAGGTGGCCCAGCAGGACTAGGGAAGACCACAACGTTGATGCCCAAAGCACACACTCTACAGAATGACTTCTGTGATCCATTTCATTTTTGCAAGCCCAGCTGTTCGGGATTTGCTCACTTGCCAGTAATGTCCTGCAGGCTTGGGTTTGGGAACCCAGAAAAATAGCTAATTATCCCAATTTTTTAAAGTGATGAAAAAAACACATATTTTCTATAACTCCTCATTATTTCAACTCTGGGACCTCCAAAATCTGTGGTGTTTCCTGTATAATGCAGCACCTCTCAACCATGACAGACCACATGTACTAAAATGCTGAGAGAAATACACTGCACAGAAGACGAATTTCAGCGGTTTCTTTCTATCTCTTTCTGCAATTTGATATTAAAATAGTGATTTAACATTTTAATGTGACATAGTTGACAATGCAGGTTTGTGCAATGAAAAGATAATTACTGTAACGTTTTAAAATATTTCATTACTGCATTTTTAATAATAAAAACAGTAAAATGCTTTTGCATTTTAGTCTCAGCCTGAACTTTAATAATCATTCTTATTCAAATGACAGGATGTGGAACTGTCGAATGTTGTATATACACCCATGAATGATTTAGGAGAACTATGAAATTATATTAAATTTGAAGAATACAGTTTTGTGTAGAGGGGATAAAAACCCTAATGACTTCACAGGAGAAATATTTATTGGGATATCATGTTACCTTTGTTTGTAGCATAATGGTCTCAGAGGGACGAAGTGAGATTATTTTGATGGTAAATTTATTACATAGTTTTTAGGGGCTTGTGGGCCTGAGGGATCTTGTTGAAAAGGGTTTTGTGATCTGAGAAGCTATAAGGAACTTTGGCCTCTCGCAGAGTCTCCACAGAGTGAATTGCTGTCCTTGGAGAAATAAAACAGATGCTGCCCAGGGAGGGGAGCAAATGTCTCAGGTTGGTGTCAGCTCACTAAGGAAGGGAACAAACAGCACACATTTCACTTCTGTCAAAAATGCTGTATTTCCTTTCAGATAGCAACTCCAAAGCATTCTTCGTCTCTCTTCTCATTAAAAGCTCAGGTGTGAACGTTGTGAGCTGGAATTCTGCTCTATCATTTGCTGGCTATTTGTCTCCAGGAAGTTACTGGACCCTCTGGGGCCTGTTTCCTCACCTGCAAAATGGGGACTATAATAAGACACACCCCACAGAGTTGTTTTGAGGACTAAATGAGGTACTCACTCAGTATGTGGCACTCAGGTAGATACACGGTGCCTTGGCACATGATTAAACTTTTCAACAATGGCAGCCATTATTATTATTGTAAATAAACCCTTTTTTAAAGTCCTGTTTTGTCTGTGTGTGTAGGAGAGGAAACCAAGAGGCCATGACTTGTGAAATAGAGTCTGTACTTTTTAATGCCTTAAGTTCCAGAAAAGAGCCAGAATAAGGCCACAGGTGCATGACCTCTCTTGTAGCCACTGCACACCCTGGAGGTTTAGAAGAACCAGACCATAGCAGAGTCCCCAGGATAGCAGAGAACCTTCCAGACTTCTCTCTCACTATTCACACTTCTAGCATGGGCCCCCGGGAGCCCAGAGATTCTGGACTGCTTATGGGCCTCAATGACCATGTGTCAGAGTTTGCTGCCCATCCCCACTCCATCTTCCATAAAAAGTCATTCTCCCAACTGTACTTGCAAGAATTTGCCTGGCTTCTTTTCTCTGCTGCTCTTTTCCACCCCATGACCCCCATCTGGAAGCTTAGCTGCACCCCAGATCTGTGACCAATCATTCCTACTCAGAGGAAACTGAAGAATAAGGATAACTTTGGTAATTTCACATCAAGACCACCCTGTTGATTCTTCTGCTTTATTTGTGCCAGTTCTAGTAATAATAATGACAATAATCAACTTTGTTAACACCTAGTCTGTGCTAGCCCTGTTCTAAGCACTTTACGAATGGCAACTCATTCGCTTCTCACAAAAGCCCTACGAGGTAGGCATTGTTATTACTCTCACTTTGCAGATGAAGACACTGAGGCACAGAGACACTAAGTAACCTGACCAAAGTCATACAGGTAATGAGTGACAGGAGGGAAATTTGAAACCAGGCAGGCTGGCTGTACAAGCCATGCACTTAATTACTTCCTCCTTAACAAGCTTCTCTTTCATTCCTCTGTCCCAGCCCCTAGCTTGCTCTCCCATTACAAAGACCGAGACTCCAATTTGTTCTCTCTGTCTTAGCGCTGTGGTGATGAGCTGCCTGGGGTCTTAGGTGCTCACCACAAACCCCTGGGGCCCGGAGCCTGTAGCCTTGCTCCTTCCACTCAATTTTAGGCCTCTCTGCCCTGGATCCCTGCTTGGGATGCCACCTAAAGCCTGTCTGAACATTGGCAAGGGTTCCCTCCATCATCCACAGGGACTTTGGTCTCCAAGCCTCTGCTCATCTGCTTGGATCTCTCACATTTCACATCTGGGCTCGAGCTCCTACAGGTATAGCTCCAACTGTAAAGGCTCCAGTCCCCTTTTTTTTTTTTTTAAGTATCTTATTTATTTATTTATTTATTTATTTATTTATTTATTTGAGACAGAGAGAGAGAAAGCACAAGCAAGGGTGAGGGGCAGAGGGAGAGGGAGAAGCAGACACCCCACTGAGCAGGGAGCCCCATGTGGTGCTCAATCCCAGGACCCTGAGATCATGACCTGAGCTGAAGGCAGACGCTTAACCAACTGAGCCACCCAGGCACCCCTCAAGTTCCATTCCTGATGTGCCATGCTGGGGCAGTTTCTGCAAGGAGTGCCCTGGCTGTGAAAGAGTGGCCACATCATTTTCAAACATGCTAATTCCCCCTCCATCCACAGCTGAGTCTGGAGAGGGTCAGTATAGGGAGCCAGCATTTGAGCTTTCTAAAGATACGCTCAGTGAGCAGAGAATCTTCCAAAGCTTCTCTGTACTAGCACATGTTAAGGTTACTGTTCTGTCCAACATGTGTGGACAGGTTTCTAGCCATGTAGACAAGAAGAGCAAAGATGACTAAGCCCCTCAAAGATGAGTAAAGAAGGTATTCAAGATATCCTGAAGGCTGTACCATATCCCTCTGAGTAGGAAAGGGGAACTTAGGATTGCTGTATGAAAATGATCCAGTAGATGCTTTTCACTTTAACACCTAAGATATCAAAATGTCAAGTATCCCATGACGTTTTGCTAGACCAATTGAAGCTAGCTGAGCAATAAAATATATCTAAAACACTAGGAGACTAGGAGAATTAGGGGACTCCTGAGTCATGAAAGCACATATTTGATGAACAGGTCAAAAAAATTCCCCTGTCGAAAAGGCATAATGTTAAACATTTTGAGAGGTAATAGATTCCCAACCTAGAAGGTGAAAGGGCCACCACCTAAGATAATTAGCCTCCAGAGCAAGACCACACACGTCTCAGGGTCAAGCACATCACTGACATGAGAGGAAGACCTGGGACATCAGAGCTGCCTAAAAACTCAAAGGATAGCCTGAAAAGCCATTGGTAAAAGCACAGAAAAGTCCTTAAAGAGAAAAAAGGCAAGCCTAGTTCATTCAGCAGAGAGGTTGAAGGAAGGTAGAGAGGGTAAAGGTCATGGCAGAGTTGTTAAGATTGGAAATCATAAAGGAAGATATTTTTAGATCATATGCACCAAAAAATTAAATTCTCTGTAAAGCTAAGAGCACTATTAAAAAAATTAAAAGTTAAACAACAAGCAAGTTATAAGGGTCTCTCTCTCCCCTCTGCCTAGCCTCTGACTTCCCTTCCTATGTTAGCAGAATCCTCCACTCTATGACTCTTGATTAAACCAGGGTCTACTTTCCGCTGCAGGAGATGAAAAGTCCCCATATCCACCTTTGCAGCCCCCAGGCAACTAGGATGCAGGCTGTGACAAAGGGTCAGCAAGCAGACACTCTGGCCCAGGACCCTGAATCTGGCCCTCGGATGCAGGACAGCCCATTTTGGTGGCAGCAGCAGCAAGTGTCTAGGGTCAGTGAAGGCAGAGGTGCTCAGAGTAGCTTTCAACATCTAATGTCAGTATCAGCAGGGTCCTCACTGGGCAGTTCCTAAGTGTGGTTTGGGCTGCTGTTTACCCCATGTCCCTTGGTGCTGCTCTATTTTCAGAGTCCAGTTTCTTAACTTTTGCAATGATTCTGTGATCTACCAAAATATCCTTTCAAAACATTGTGTTTTTTGCTGTAATAAACCAGTTACCTTCTGTTGCACACACTCAAGAACCCCTAACAATACAGTGGGAAACCTACTTGTAGTGTTGTAGGGGCAAAAGCAAAATATCCTGAAAATCACACACGGTTTTATCAATTTAATAAGGAAAGATGAGTATTCCAAAAGAAAACAGGGCAAAGGATATGGACAGACAATTCACCAAGAAGGAAATACAAGTGGCCAATAAACATAGGAAATGACATTTACCCTCCCATTTCCAAGATGCATATTTTACAAATATTGTTGAGAAATCATTCTTCCCCTATCATATTGACAAACATTAAGAGTGCCAATACTCAGCATGATGAACTTGTGGGTAATAAGTTGTTTGGGGTATAAAATAACAAAATGTTCGAGGCAGGCAACAGGGGTGGGGGGGACATCAGATATTGTATAACGAAATTAAAAGTGTTCCTGTTGGCCCAGCAATTTTGCTTGTATGAATCTATCCTGAAAAAAGGCCCATGAATCTCAGGTCCCAAATGGTGTATTAGAATATACAGTTCATAAATTCAAAGTAAATTCACAGTTCAAAGTGATTTCAAAATAACTCATGCCCTCTACTTATTTGCTTATTAGCGTCAAACACCATGGAAAGGATGGACTCACAGTCTTATATATTAGACCTCTTTTCATCCTCTTTCCCCATGCACTACCCCTGTGCTTTGAAGCTGCCCTCGTCAAATACTCTGCCCTGAAGTACTCCTCCTGCCTCTGCCCCAGGTAGCTCTCCTCTCTCCCTTTGGACCAGGAAGACCAAGAATGTGTCTTCCCTGCAGGTGAAGGACCAAGGAGATATGGAAGGGAGGAGGAAAAGAATGGGAGCATTCACAAATTGATAATCCTTGTTTTAATCCCACCTAGTGATAAGTAGAGAAGAGTTCCAAGAAATATGTCTCAACCCTTACCAACCTCCCCCTCACTCCACTCCAGCTACCCCGACTCCTCACTGTTCTTTGGGCCTTTGCACTTGCTGTTGCCCTGATCACACTGCAATTCAAGATGAATAAATAGGACTTGACGTCCCATCCCATACAGGTCTTTGCTCAGATGTCACCGATTTCCCTGGACCTTCTATTTAAAATTGCAACCCGCAGCTCCTCAATACTTCCTGTTCTCCTTCCTGGCTTTATTTTTCTCCATGGCACTTATCATAAACTAACATTCTATACATTTTAATCATCCATTCATTGCTCGTGTCCCTCCTTGCCCACTAGAATATAATCTCTCTGAGGGAGATATTTTTGTCCATTTTGTTCTGTAGTTTATCCCCAGTGCCTAGAAGAGAAGTTGACACATAGCAGATGCTCAAAAAATATTTGTTAATGTTTATAGTAAAGAAAAACAGAACATGCTGAGTGTTCTGTAAATTATAGATTCATTAAGTATGTTACACTATTTTCACACAATGCATTGCTTAGCACATTGTGGTAGGCAGAATAATATTTTATTCTGATAATAAGATACCTGATAATAAGGTATCTGGCCCTAATTCCTGGACTTATAAATGTAACCTTATTTGGGAGAAGGATCTTGCGGGTGTGATTACCTTAAGGAATTTGAGAAAGGAGAGATTATTCAGGATTACTGGGTGGGAGCTAAATGCTACCACACAAAGTGTCTTTTTTTTTTTTTTTAAGATTTTATGTGTTTATTTGAGAGAGAGAGAGAGCGGACAAGTGGGGGTAAGAGGCAGAGGGAGAAGCAAACTCCCTGCTGAGCTGGGAGCATGACACGAGTCTTGATGAGGGCTCCATCCCAGCACCCGGAGATCATGACCTGAGCCAAAGCAGACACTTAACCATCTGAGCCACACAGGCACCCCACAGAGTGTCTCTATAAGACAGAGGCTGAGGGGGGAATAAACATGCACACAGAGAAGAAGGTAACATGAAGACAAAGCAGGAAGAGATCCCAAGATTAGAGTGGTACAGCCAGGAGCCAAGGAATGCCAGCAGCCACCAGAAAGCAGCTGACACCTGCTTTCCACCCAGCGATACGGACTTCAGACTTCTGGCCTCCAGAATTGTGAGAGACTACATTTCTGCTGCTTTGAGTTAGCAAGCCTGTGGTAACTTGCTAGAGTGGCCACAGAAAACCAATACAACACTCCTAACTTTTAAAGTGCTATTTTGGATTGTTCTAGGAATGAAATTCTTTCTCCCAATATAGGCACCCCAAGTGTAAAAAATGCCTCAACTCCTTTAATTTTTTAAGCTTTTTATTTTTAGATAACTGTAGCTTCATCTGCAGCAGCAGGAAATAATACAGAGACATCTTGTGTACCTCTTCCCCAAGATATAGGCGAACATCTTAGTACATTATCACAATAAGGTCCACTACTAATGACTGTCCTGAGTCCCTACTTTGCCTTCCTCTAACAGTTTGACTTTTGTTGGTATACGTGTAGGTAAGCTACAGTTTTCCTTCAGTGTTTGGCTAGAGTAGAACACTTATTGTCTAAAAGTTTTCCTGGCTGCCCCTCTCCTTGTCCTTTGGCTAGAGAGAGCAGGCTTTTTCATCTTTTCATCTGCGCTCATTGGTGTTTGGGGGTTGCTGACTTCTTCAACTCTAAGCCTAGGATAAATGTACAAGAAGAAACTGAGGGCACTGACCACATTGTTCTTCAGATCCTAAGGGTCCCTGTCAAGACTACCTTCTCTCTGTCTTTCAGTCTTTTCATGCTTGTTTTATATAGAGTATCCAGTGTTTTCAACCATATTTAGTTGGAAGAATAGGGAAAATCACATCTACTCCAGCTTCCTAGCAGTGGGAAATTCTCAGTATCTTTAAGTGTGAACAAATTCTGTTTTATTTGGGGTTTTCCATGTATAGAAATAATGAAGGAATAGAACATTTGGATAGCTCCAAGAAGCAGAGAAATCTACTTCTTTTTAAGCTTTCCAGTTCCACAGTCATGCTGACCCTCTCTTAATACTTGATGCATAGTTTCCTTGTATAATATTATATTTTCACATGTTCTTAGCTATTTCTTGTAAGCCCAGATCCACCGTGAAGTCTTTAGCAAAGAACACATCTTATACTTCTTTTTTTCAACCTGGTTAACCACACAGGAGGTGCCTAATAATTGCTGATTGAATACATAAAAAGAGTATCTACCACAGACCAAGCAATATAGGAGTGTTAGATAGGTGCGCAGGAAAAAAAAATCACTATGTCCTCAAGGGCCTTAAAGTCTAGCACAGAATGAATTACCCCTGTAATCTCACTTATGTCAGGTCCACTAACTTGATTTTGAATGACAGAAATGAAGAGTTTGCTCACTGTATGGGATATGGAACCCAGCTCCTAATCTATACCATGTGGTATTCTGCACTTTTTTAAGTTGACTGGCACCTGAAAACGATGAAGGCTGGCAGATCTCATAGGTTCATTTGCTCACACATTTCTTTTTAGATTTTGCTCTGGAAAAGGCTTGGATACTCCGTGATATCTGGAATAGGCAATCCTTACAAAGTTATCTCTTTACCATACAGTGAGGCACTGGTATAGGCTAAACCATATGTTAGTCCCACAGAATACTGACTAGCCCTGAGAGAGACCAGGACAGATAAACCTACATGAAAACTTTGCACTCATATCTTATGTAGAAGACTGAATTCTTTCAAGCAGTGACTGACAGCTTCAACAGGCTGTCTGAAGTGGACAGAGTTGGTCATAGGTCTATGGAGCCACCATTAATCTCGGAATACCATAGTTTCTTTCTGAATACCAACACCCCATGGAAAATAACAACTTTCTTTCTCTGAGTCTTCGAGGCTGGCATGTCTCACCCACCAGAGGTTTTAACATGAATGGACAGAGAAGCAAAATTATCTTTGCATCTAGAATACAGATAATGCCAGGACTGAGGCCATCTTGTTCTAATTTTGAATCCTCCTTGACTTTTTTATAAATTGTTTAACCTCTTTGTACCTTCTCACTGAGATGTCATAAAGACTACCTCTCTACTTGAATGTTGTAAATGAGACAAATATATCAGCAGAGATTTTTTTGATGTGAGGTACACTCATGAGAAAAAGTACTGTCCTTGAGTTTCTAAACTATAAAGTTTAATCTTCAGTCCCCAGTGTCTGAACTCTTGGTTGATTAATTCATATACAATCTTCACACTTTCAACGGTTTTCTCCTTTTCATTCCCAATCCAAATCTCAAGGACAATATACAGAAATTAATTTTTGAGTTAGAATGGGAGAAATTGTGTTAAATTCCTTCAGAGAATTAATGTGGAGTTAAATGTAATATTTGCCGACTCTACAATGCTTTTGCTAGCAGTTGCCCTTGCCATTTTTATTTTAATCCTTTATGTCTGCTTTTACAGCAACTATTTTAATTTAGATTTTCAAGTATTTTATAGTAATGCTAACTAGAGAAGGGGAAATGGCCAGTGTACAGAGACAATCCAGTTGCCTAGATTGGTTGAATATTGTTGAGTGGGTTGGATTTTCACCACTGCTACCTGGAATGTGGAGAGTCTAGTTGACTAATATTAAGGGACACTTTCTGTGATGGAGAATTCATAGTCCTGGAAAAATAATATAGTTAATTGTACTTTCTGATAGCAAAATTTTTGTTCCTCAGACACCTAAATTCATTTAAAGTTGTGATGAATCTATGAGTTTAGAAACTTGGTATTTGGCCTCCCCTCCTTTCCCCAGTTCTAATATTGACAGCTTTTTGAATGAATTCAGTTGCTGAATTCTATGATTTACCATCTCTATGTATCTGTGGGGTACTACAGGCAGTTGGGGGGGGTAGAAATGAAAGGATGAATGTGGAAGTAATTTGTAAGCTATAAGGGTAGTTTAATGTTATACTCTTTATAATCTTGGAAATCATTGTCATCACCATCATCACACCACCTTTACCAGTGTCAAGCTGTACCTCAACTATTGCACACTCATTTTCCTTCATCTCTTTGCTTCAGTCACTTCAAAATCCTCTGTGAGTAATCTTTCTCTCCCATCACTCCAGTCTTATTCTCCTTCAAACCCCTCCTCTGTCTTCTGGATTAAGAAACCTCACATCTTTCCAAAAGATTCATTTTCCCCTATAAGGCTTTTTCCTTGACCATCACAACAATCTCAAAAATGCCCAGCGTCAGTGATGACTGATGGCAGAAACTAATCTCTCTGTCTGTTGGCTTTGCCTTTCACACATCCCATTCTTCTCAGTGTAAATGACCTCTATTTGAATTGAGAGTTCCTGAGGAGAACTGGCCTCCTTCATCTAATTCATTATCTATCGGCAGCATCCTTACTACTTATGGGTGAGGCACCGTACACCTTAACATGTCATGTTCTTGCTCTAGAAAGGTGGTGTTAGGACCAGCTTCCCTGGGCTGCCCACTGGGGTTATTTTCTAGTTAAAGAGGAATGGTGACAATCCATCACACTTGGTCTATCTCCTCTTGCCCATAAGCATACGTTTGAGAAACAGGATAGTATGTTCCTTCTGTCACCATGGAATAGAGTTTTCTTTCTCTTCTTTTCACATCCCTTTCTGTACTTCTCAGTTTCTGGTATGCCTATGCCAAGTGCCCCATTTTCAGAAAGTGGCTGGCTCCAATTTTTGACATCTGAAAACCTAAACTGTATGTGCTTAAATTAAAAGTTATTTACAGGGGCAATTGGGTGGTGCATTTAGTTAAGCATCTGACTCTTGGTTTCAGCTCAGGTCATGGGATCAAGTCCCATGTTGGGGTCTGCTTAAGACTCTCTCACCTTCTGCTGCCCCACCCCCTCCATGTGCTCTCTCTCTCCCAAATAAAGAAATCTTTAAAAAAAAAGTCATTTATGAAGTTGAAGTTTATTTAAATGTACCTCAATTCAGAGAGTTTCCCTCAAGTATTTTCGGCTCTCCTTTCTTGTTGTCCAAATTATAACTACCATTTATTGCCTAATCACTATGTATGAGGCTCTATGCCAGATGTTTTATATATGTCTTTACAACAATCTTGTCATTTATACAATCCCTTTTGTATGGTACAGGAAATTTGTTATCTGAGAAGGCAAGAAATTTGCACTAGGAAGGGAAAAATAAAAAAGGGAAAGACTAGTTTCACATCCAGGCTGCCTTTTCTATCAAACCACTCTAGAGACCCCTCCCCCCCACCCAAATTTGGTGCCCCATACTACAAAAACCTTTGTCCTCCTCCCTAGTCATTGTATTCTTTAAGTTTTTGTTGTAAGGAGAAAAGTAAGACAACTGCCCATCTAAAATTAATTTATGTTGAGGTATTGATGATTCTTAACTTTAGAAGAAGAATTTGTCAGGTTAGGTTAATCATTAATTTGTGGAACATGTGAGAAAACTATCTTGGTGAAGTGCCTTTCTGTTCTTCCTTACTTAGCCCAAGTCCTCAAAAGCACCCCTACCCCAACACATGTAATTGCTCATGCATACACACACACACACACACACACACACACACACCTTGAGAATAAGAGGTTAACAATTTGAAGCTTGTTTTGTGCTGATCCCACATTTAGCTAACTGAGCTAGGAAGTTCAGTATGTATTGACAAACTAAGACCTGAGTCCTGGCTCATATATGGGACTAACGGCTCATTTTCATATTAGTCTACTCAAAAAGCTACTGGCCTTTCAATTTGGCCAGAGAATATAATATATTTTATGTCCAATACTACAATTTTAGTCACTGGAGAGAAATTATTGGAAACGAGAATTGCTAAGGGACCTGGCAGAAGATGTACCACATCAATATATGGTCTTTTTTCCTGTCTCTCTCTCTCTTTCTCTGACATTTGCCAGACCCCTCTGAAGCCCTTTGAAATTTTTGAAGTCATATACATTAAGGCTATCTAATTAAAATCTAATCCATCCTATATCTCTTTGAAAAATGTTTTATTTTAAATTATACAAGGAATGCATAATGACAGGCTTTGCAAAAAACCTAGAACAATACAGAAATATAGAGAATAAAAAGTAACAATTTTTTGTCCTCTTCATTCTTATTGAATCGCTTTCCCTCAAATAAATCAGTATGCATAGTTCGGTGCATAGCTGTCTGGACATTTTTTTTTTATCATTTATGTACAGTTAATTTATACATAGATGTATTTCTTAATCTGAGACTGAATTTATACTAAATATAATCTGAATTCACTTTGTTTAGTGTGTTGGGATGTATCTGTGCTTGCATGGTCTCAGTTGAGTCTTTTAATCTCTTAGGCCTCAGTTTCTTTCTTCTGTCTGCTGTAAAAAGGAGAGGCTCATGTTGGCACCAGCTCCTGAAAGCCAATTGTATGCATCTATTCCCAACTCCTTGTCCAAATGTCAGATTGGAAGCTTGGAGCTGGCCATGGTAGAAGTATCTATACTGTGGACATTGGCAAACACTACAAATTAGGGCTCCCCTAGGCCAGCATACTAACCTTAACCTGCTGCCCTACTTGGGAGCGGGTAACCCTAACTCCTCCCTTTCCACTTCTGACGAACCCTACTTCACTATTCAAATTCAAATTTGGCTCTTCCCTTCCACAGCATCTCTTCCCCTCCCTCACCTGCCCTTACCTCCTCAGATACCTGCATTTTCCCTCACCCATCCCATATGCCTTGGGTGGAGGAACAGGAAAGATGGAAACAGAAGCCAGTAATTTAATGCCAACCGCACTTTAACAAATATATTTTACAGCATACATTAAGCAAAAACTTCTATTAATTTAGTAGAGGGGTTTATGGGAAAAGCAGGTGCCTGGATTACCAAATCCTCATTCTTCATAGGAAAGAAGTAATCAGGGTGTGCACTGGTTCACACAGGCAGTAGATTAAAGTGGTGTAGTTATTCTAGGGCTTGATGTCCCCTTCTACAATATAAGTCACATCCTTGTGACTATCTTGGACTGATTCCTCTCTGGTTGCTAAGCATTTACCATCATGCAACTGCTTATGATGTAGGTAGTTATAAAGATTCCATTAAATGTTATATACACTGTGCCTGACACATAGGACGTGTTCACCCCTTGACTTGTTTAGATGAGGCACAGCTGGTTACTGACAAAACAGAGATGAGGACCTGGGGTCTCTGACCCACAAGTAGAGGTAGTTCTGTAAAACCCGTGGATCTCAAATTGCAGTCCAAATAGTCCTGTGTGAGTCTTCCTTTTCCCAGCAACACATTTGTGTGAGGTTGGGTTTTCTTACATACTTTAATCAAAACACAGTTTAAATGCAGAAGCAGATATGATAATCCTACCATCTTCTCTTAAGCTAGGCATTAAAGAGATTTGGAAAACTGTAAGAGGTGACACACTTCTTTTGTTTTGGAAAACAGATATTCTTCATAAAAATATGTTATCTATGTTAACATATTTGTTAGTATTATTATTATGAAAGAAATGCAAAAACATACTTTTAAACGTCTCCTTTTTCATTTCTTTTTTTTTTTTTTTTTTTTTTTTTAAAGATTTTATTTATTTATTTGACAGAGATAGAGACAGCCAGCGAGAGAGGGAACACAAGCAGGGGGAGTGGGAGAGGAAGAAGCAGGCTCATAGCAGAGGAGCCTGATGCGGGGCTCGATCCCATAACGCCCTGAGCTGAAGGCAGACGCTCAACCGCTGTGCCACCCAGGTGCCCCTCTCCTTTTTCATTTCTAATACGATACATACATTTCTCTAAAGCATAGTATATAGAGATATGACCCATGCAAACAAAAGATCTTTTCAATTCTTTATTTTTAAGTGTGTAAGAGGGTCCTGAATGCAAAAATTCTGAGAACAACTATATGAAACTATCTTTCCCCCCACTGCTTCTGTGTGTCAAATAAGGAGAAAGAATTATAACCATGATCAATCTTTAAACACTTTAATAACTTAAAATGTGTTAGAATATAACATTTTGAAGCTGGGAATTTTGAAAGAATGCTAGAGTTGGAAAACAGTTGGGTTAAGGTTGGTATATTGCGGAAGGCCAGCTCTGGCTGTATAGTGGTTGTGATGAATTAACCATAGCTAGACTATAGTGCACACAGATATGGTCTAACATTATTCAGGATGTTTCTGTAAGGACGTTGGTTGATTTTTTTTTTTTTTAAAGATTTTATTTATTTATTCGACAGAGATAGAGACAGCCAGCGAGAGAGGGAACACAAGCAGGGGCAGTGGGAGAGGAAGAAGCAGGCTCATAGCAGAGGAGCCTGATGTGGGGCTCGATCCCATAACGCCGGGATCACGCCCTGAGCCGAAGGCAGACGCTTAACCGCTGTGCCACCCAGGCGCCCCAGGACGTTGGTTGATTTTTAATTTAATTTAATGTATTTATTTGAGAAAGATAGAGAAAGCGAGCACGCACACAAGCAGAGGGAGTGGCAGAGGGAGAAGAAGAAGCAGACTCCCCACTGAGCAGGGAGCCTGATATGGGACTAGATCCCAGGACCTGGGATCATGACCTGAGCTGAAGGCAGATGCTTAACCGACTGAGCCACCCAGATGGCCCTGTGAGGGTGTTTTTAGATGAGAGTTACATTTAAATTGCTGGACTTTGAGTAAAGCAGATTGCCCTCCATAATTCGATGGGCCTCATCCACATCCCACAACTCAACACTCACCTGAAAGCCTGAATAAAACAAAAGACTGATCTCCCCAGAGCAAGAAGGAGTTCTGCCACCAGACAGCCTTCAACCATAACACTGTTCGTTCCCTGGGTCTCCAGCCCACTGGTCTACAATACAGATTTTGGACTTGCCAGCTTCCATAATCGTGTGAACAAATTCTTTCAAATAAATCTTGGTTTCAATCTCAATCTCTCTTTATGTATATCCTATCAGTTCTTTTTCTCTGGAGAACTTCTTCTAAAGAAACCCACAGGCCAAAAATGGCTTCACTTGGGCCAAGTCACCGGGGCTTAATACCTAACCTAACTGCAGTTTCAAACTCCCCCAGAAATGTAGTCTTAACTGGTCAGTCAAGAATTTTCTGATCAGAGGCCTCCTCAACCCCCAAGGAAGATGAGGAAATCTGCATGATAAGGAACCCCCCCTCCCCCAAGCCTATTTACTCCCTAAGGGAATGGGACCTTGCCTGGAACAATACTTTCCTTTCTTTTGCTTATAAGCTTCCTGCCCCACCCTCTTTCTATATAAACCTTCCATTTTGTACACGTGCTCAGAGCTCCCACTTGCTAGATGGGGTGCTGCTGGGTTCATAAATCATTTAATAAAGCCAATGAGATCTTAAAATTTACTCAGTTGGATTTTTCTTTTTTAACAACTCTGACCAATACAGCAGTAAAGTGGGAGACATTAGTGTATAATGACCTGGTGGGTTGAGGCCTTTCAGTTCCTGTTAGGCAGGCAAGCTTCAGTGCTGAGAGGAGGGTAGAGTCATTTCTCTCAGTTGCTTCGGGGATAGGTCACAGGGTCTTCAGATGGGCAGGGTGTGCCCTATACTCAGGCTAGACTATAGGTCCTTTTCCCCTCTCACTAGCCACACCCCCAACTGCTATGCCCATTAGAGGGTTAATAAGTTCCTTTAAGTCCCTTGATCCTGTTGGAAATTTCCTGAAGAAAAAAAATTACATATATATATGTACATATATCTCCTATAGGAACACTTCCGTAAGAATGGGTTTTGTTTGTGGTGTTACTTATTTTACATGCTATCAGAATCATCTCAGGGGGTTGGGGGATTAGGTTGAGAAAGGAACATGAGGACAACCACATGCTCAATGAGAGGACTGTTACCAGGCTCTGACAAGCGAGCAGGGCAGGGAGGCAGGGGGACTAGGAACAGCCATTTTACCGCTCAAACTTGCTTATAGTTGGTTAGCCCTACCTGTGCCCATGCAGTTTAATTGTGAGCAGTATATTTGTGCTTTGTTTTGTTTTTAATCTGAATATGTTGGAGGTGGTTTCCTGGAGGATTCATCAGTTAAGATATCTTGGACCCTTGGCCACGGGCTATAAAACACACTTGACCTGAGTATGATATAAGTACCTTCCACTCCATTGATGTATTGATTTGTTTTCATTTTGCTGTCTCTATGTACCATACACACCCATATCCCAGCCTGAGTTCCCAGAGACTAAGGGCTAGCTTAGAGAAATTCTTTGAGCAATGTAAGAGCAATATATTTATCCAGTACCTAAAATATGGAAGACATTTAAATATTAAGCATATCTGATCTTCAGCACATTTAAGCAAGTTTAACAGATAGGGAAACTGAAGCTCAGATGCAGATTATATGCATAGTATAGAATGTTATTTTACGAAGTGTTTTCTGCTGTCTCTCTTTCTTGGTAAGTTAGGGGTTTACTGTGGCTTGGTTTGTCTCCTGGGAGCTCTGATGCCATTAAGACCAAGCACTGAGACTGAGGCCGTCCAGTCTAAGGAAGGGAGAAGGAGAAGCAAGTAAAAAGGGAGGGCAGAGTAGACATAAACCTCCCAAAATAGACAATTTGAAACTGAAAAATGCTGAGTGGGGCTTAACGTACAATTTTAACCCTTTCCTTACTTGGGAAATGGGAGCTAAAAACAAAGTTATTAGTATTTTTCAAACTTCTTTAATTACCACACTACCCACAATAAGCAGTGTATTTGACATTGTGACAGTAAACACATCTGAAAAAAGGTTCGGAACAATACTTAACCCTTACCATAAGCAAACAAACAAACAAAACCCCATTATTTTCTGTTCTTTTCTGTTTCTTTAAAAAAAAAAAGAGATTGCCAAGCCTATAAATTGATTTCATGACCCATTAATGATCACTAATCTTAGAAAAGCACAGAGTTACAGAAAGTTATTTTTTGACCCACTTAAGTAACTTGTTCAAGGTCATGTAGTGAAATGGTAGATCTGGGATTTTCCCCATATTTATTATGCTAAGCGTGAATGAGCCTCAGGGAGAAGTCCCACCTGGCATTCAAAGATACCCAACACACAACTAGTCCTTCATCTCACAGACTTTCCCAGTTCATAGGGGTTACACACTTCCTCCTCCCACTACTGGGATCCCATCTGCTTTTAGTTACAAAATGTCTCTTCCTAGACAAGTTAATGGAACTACAGAGCTGCAAGCAAAATCTGAAGACCTATAATCAGGAATTATCAAAGAGAATAAAAGAAAAGGACATTTCTCCCTACTGTAAAGAGAACTTCCCATGTAGGTGTACGTTTGTTCAGGTGAAAAATATAACATACACCAAGTTGAAGGAGGATAGGAGATAAAACAACAACAACAACAAACTCTTCCCTCTGAGCCACCTAATCCCACACCCAGCCAGTCCAATCTCCATTAGGAAAAGGATGATGAGACACATTGAAAGAAAAGGGCAAAAAAAGTAACTCTCCTTCCCAAGCTCTGCACCTTCTTGGCAGCTCTTCCCCCTCTGTTTACTTCTTTCACACTTTTCACTTTGTCAGTTTTACTCTGGGGTGGTCTATAATGTTGAAGGAAAAAATGAAAACCAAAAAAACCCTCTCTTTCCATGAGGGAGGTGAGTGACACATTTTCCTGGGGAGAAAGGCTGGTTACCCAGGAATATGACCCCCTGAGCATCTCCTCGGACCCCACTGAAGTCTTTATTCTCAGTGCACCCACTCCATTCCCTTTAGAGTATTTCGAGGCTATGGCGATCCCTTTGGGGAAGATCTAGAATAAATCTGGTCTGAAATTCCCCTCATACTTAAAGTTCTTATGTGTTCTGCTGCCTCTCTTAGATTCCTTTCATTCCTCGCGCTGGAATGGAAATGGGGTGGCTCAACGAAGCTGTCAGCTCCTGATTTGCCAGCCCTGAGTGCTCTGTCCCTGCTTATTTCTTGCTCAGGCTCTGAGCTCTAGTTACTCTGGTCTTCTTGCAATGTTTGGAACAAAATGAGCTCTTTCTTGCCTCAGAGTCTTTGCACAAGCTCTTCCTCTTCCTGTAAAGCCCTTACATTGGTTCTTCACATAGTTCATTCCTTTTCCTCCTTTGGGGCTCAGTTTAAGTATCACATTCTCAGGGAGGTTTTCCTCCATCATCTCCTCCAAAATAGGTCTCCTTTGTTATTCCCTATCCTGGCCCTTGGTTTCACGATACCAATCATAATTTGTTAATAGTTTACTTAATTGTCTTCGTAGAAACGAAGACAATGCCCCCACCCCCATAATGAAAGTGCCTAAAAGACATAATCAATTCTATGAAGTAGACAGTGTTAACACACACACACCCCACATATACACACATTAGGAAATCTCATTAGTCTTGCAATTAAGATACTATTGGCAACCTTCAACAAAGTGAGCTCTTTGCCAGGCTCTTGTTTCTTCCCAACTAAAACTGTCCATTTACTGCTTCGTTCACTCATCCAGTCAACAGATATTTATTGGGCACCTACTTAGGTTATTTTACTCCAGACACTGTGCTACAGTAATGGATAAGGCAGTCCTTGCTCACTTCACTCCATGCTGCACTAGCCAGAATGCTCATTCTCAAGTGCATTTCTCTGCTAAAAACTTTCATCTGTTTCCAAATGCCTTCTGGATGAAATCTGAGCCCTTCAACATGGAGAGCAGTGCAGGCCTTCTTTGACCCTCCCTCTTCTCCAAACACATCGTTTGGTGTTCCTCTCCTGACCTAGGTTCTGTTGGCAAACTAACTACAGGAGCACAGGAGCTCCTCTGGAAGGCAGGCAGGTAGCAACCACAAAGGTCCCTTGTGCTTGTTTTTTCCACTTCTCTCTTACTCTTTCTCTAGTGCTCCCCTCACCCCCTACTCAAGGCTTGGGATAATTACTTACAACAATGGCTTCTGGGTGGCTCATAAGAGGATCTCAGCAGGTGTATTTCTCTGTTGGTTGGGTCAGAAAGCCTTTTGCTCCTACCTGCCAGGCTGTGAGCTTTTCCTAATTGAGATCTCAGTCCCAGAGCAGCAGGTCAGGAGTTGAGCTGGCCCTATACTCTAGGGCAGGTCTCCATAAAGGACAGCCACTTTGCCAGGTGACTCTGACAGTGGTGTCAACAAGGGCATGAACTTCACTTGCTCCAAGGATACTAAATGTCTACCAAGTCCAAAATAGAGGATGTCAGGAGTTACAAACCTAAGAGCTTTGTTACAAAGAAGCTTTTCCTCTGAAAAAGGTACAGCTTGAATTCGTGCCTTATTACAATGGCCAGAGAGTAGGGAATTTAAGTTTTTGTAATTTATACATATTTCTCACTTTTAATTCCAAATCTCTTCTGGATTACTGCTATAAACCCTTATAAAACTTTCCCCTTTTGAGGTGGCTGGGTGGCTTAGTTAGGTGTCAGACTCTTGATTTCAGCTCAGGTCATGATCTTGGGGTCATAGGATCAAGCCCCATGTCACACTTGGCACTCAGCATAGAGTCGGCTTGTGATTCTCTCTCTCCCTCTCCCTCTGCTCTTCCCTCCACTCACAGGTGCATACTCTCTTTCTCGCTCTTTCTCTTAAATAAATAAATAAATCTTAAAAAAAATTATAACTTTCCCCTTTTCATTTTGTGCTACTTGGGACTTGCTTTTATTTATTTATTTTTCTTATGGGAATATCATGAACAGAGGACTAAGAGGGAAGGAAATTCTTCAGCTTTTCTGGAAACTTGTGGCTTGTCTTTTAAATGCTTTATCCTTCAGTTTCGTCATCTATAAAATGGAGAATTAGGGAAATTAATGAACCTTTGTCTTTCATAAAATGTCTTATAGGATAGGTGCTGTGCAAGTAATATGCTATGGAATGATAGCATTTTGTTAGTGTTTACCAGCATAATTTGAATTTTCAACTAGTTGGAATTAATCCTGTTTATAAGGAAAGACCTTTCCAATTAAATCACTGGTGTGAGACTTTGGGTGGCTAAAGCCTTCATTTTGCTTTACTTCTAATAAAATGTGTTCCCACTCTATTTTAGGTAAATTCTTAATTTGCATCTTCCTGTGGTCAGTTTCAATGAAGAAGTCTCACATTTTATTTAGTCTCTCTAAATATTTTTATTTGTGTTAGAAAATTTTCTTTGATATTATGCCCCTTTCATTATTGAAAATCATTTTACAGCTGAAGGTTAATACCAAGTTTATTCAAGGTAATGCTACTATGTGACTTAAGATTTTAAAATAAAAACAAATAACTTTCCATTAAATCACTCTTTTAGTAAATCATATTTTATTTTTATCTTGGACTTATGATGTTCCCTGTTCTTAAGAATTGAAATTATTTTGAATACTACTAGCCCAAAATGGTAATGAACTACAAAGGTATTTATACTTTTAATTTTCTCATAAGTAAATGCTCACCTGGTTCTAACACTGACTTGTTTTAATGGTATCCCCCCACTTACAAGCCTTGTAACCCTTGTATTGGCTTTTTGCTCTTAAAAAGTAAAAAAATTTTCAACATTCCTAGGTATGCCTTCCATCTAAATCTGTTACTTTCTAAAGAGTGTTAGTAGCTGAAGTCATACACGTATTATGTAAACTAGAGTATCAATTTGTACATTTCCAAGTGCCAATAGAATTAGCTGCCACGGAGGGCCAGCGTATGTCTTGACCTCCTGTGACCTATTTACTGACTTGGTGGCTTTGGGATGCTTTGAGTTTAAACCCATTTCGGGGGCACCGGGGTAGCTCAGTAGTTAAGCGTCTGCCTTCTGCTCAGGTCATGATCCCAGCGTTTTGGGATTGAGCCGCCCACACGGGGCTCCCTGCTCAGCGGGAAGCCTGCTTCTCCCTCTCCCATTTCCCCTGCTTGTGTTCCCTCTTTTGCTGCCTCTCTCTCTGTCAAATAAATAAATAAAATCTTTTTAAAAAATTAAAAAATAAAAATAAGTAAAAATAAATAAATAAATCCATTTGGCTT
The DNA here is from genome assembly GCF_002007445.2 of Ailuropoda melanoleuca. NCBI lineage: Eukaryota > Metazoa > Chordata > Mammalia > Carnivora > Ursidae > Ailuropoda > Ailuropoda melanoleuca. Next base: position 56,265,908 of record NC_048220.1, on the reverse strand, counting down.
TGGATCCACACAATTCATTGCAGTCAGGAACCACCTAGCTGATTTCTTCTGACTCATAAAGATCACTGGGGGGAAAAAGGGCTCTAGACTATCCCTCCCCCATCCTAAAATGAGGAATTCCAAAGAACTCAAGGAGAGGTGCTAGTTCGCCTCTGTGAAACTCTTCCTGTTCCCCAGGTACCACGCTAAATTGACTAAAATCCTGGGGGGTGGATTTTAAGATGATATTTAAGGTATTTAGTCTATAACTGTCAATTAGGAAGTTCTTAATTAGTAATAGCTCCCCTCCCTTAAATCTCTGGCATTGGCACAAACTTGAACTAGGTTTCCCACGATATCTCTAAAACAAGACAATAGTTTAAACTTAGTCTAAACAAAATCCATCTTCATGCCTCAAATAATCAATTTACAAATCTTTATAGCTGGGATGCTATCAATTCAGGCAATGGTCTGAATGGCCCATAGCCAGGTCAGTTTCCTTAGTTCATTATCTCTTTGGTAGATACCTATGGAAATATGTAGGCCTGAGGTTAACTCATATTTAGTGTTTAGCGTAACAGATGGCTTGTAAATGCTTAACACATATTAGTCTTTTCTCTTTTTTCCCTTCTTCTGAGAGGATTTGGAGTATGAGAAAGCTAGGGAAAATATAGCGGGAACATGGCCAATAGACCCCAGGTCAGGCAAAAGGTATTCAGCCTTTATTCTCCCTTAGAGAGCAGAAGAGTCCCAACACACATAAGTCTATGCCTAAAGGGACTCCAATATCAAAGCTCTGCTACTAGATGTGGGAGGAAGAACAATATTGATTATGAAACTGCCCCAGTGCAAAGTCTAGGGTGCTAATGATTTAAAAAAAAAAAAAGTCAGAAGTGGGTGATTTTGAACAGTAACAGTAATTTTATGCAGTCTGAGAAGAAAAGGAATTGAGGAATAAAGACTGTTACAAATGGCCTCACATAAAGCTTTCTGTATAGTCCTTATAGTCATCCTCAAATCATTTATAAACACTGATGGTGTGAGATATAATCCACTCAAACCAAATATATTAATCAGTCATGTATAGTTTACTAGTTTTTGGAAGCGAGATCAAGGAAGGTTTTACATGTGCCTTGCATATGATACACTCTCATAAACCCTTTATTCAATGGGACCATTTCACCAAATTTCTCCACTTTCTCCACACTCACCTAGCCACATGAAGATGCTTAGCACAAAATAACTCTTCAAAGAAACCCTGAGTTATGTATGGTTGTATGATAGACTGGGATGGGTTTATCTTCTCAAGATGTAATCTAGTGAGCTGGCTGATCCTTGCTAAATCCTGTTTCCTCAGGAAGGAGGACAGATCTGCATGACCTAAAGACGTCTTTGGCTTACCTTCACATTACAGGCTCTTCAGAGCCTAACTTGCTTAGAAGTCAATAGAAAGACTCAGGAAGATGTATACTTTTAAAAATGTGTAATAACCATACATTTATTCCCCCTTGTCCTCTTTAAGCTTCCTAAATCACAAAACTTTATACACAAAAGCATTATTAAAGTAGACCTACCAAAGAGTAATACAATGGGATGGAGGAAAGTGTTTTTATCACAAAACACATAGGAAACAACTTCATAAAGCCCCCATGATGCATTTCCCCCCAAAGTTCCTTTATAAGTGGACCATCAACTGAAATCTTTTCTTTGACCCCTTCTTCAGGAAGCCTGCCTGCCTGCTCTCCCTCAAGCAGATTTTTCTTCATTTGCACAAAGCCAGGACGCCCGCAGGAACCTTGCTCCTACCCCAAAGCAGGCTTATAAGAGTGTTTATTGCAAAGCAAGCCTCTTCCTACAAAGGAATTCTCACCAGCTGGCAAGAAGATAGTGTTTTCTCCATGTTACATACGCTTTATTATTTGAAAGGTTAATATCATGTTTGTTAAATTTAAGCATGTAGATTCAGATTCATCTTTTCAACAGATAATTATTAAGGGTCTTTTATCTGCCAGGCAATGGACTAGGAGCTGGGGCCATAGCAGTAAGCAAAACCCAGTATCTGCCCTCAATGAACTTACTGCCTATTAGGGAAGAAAGAAAAGAAAACATACATTTTAACTCAGAGTGCTAAGTGTGATATTGGGAGATATATTGGTTGTTATGAGAACAATTTAAAGATTCACCCCACCCCATCTTGAGGGAGAAGGTCTAGGAAGGCTTTCCAGAAAAGGTGACATTAGCAGCAACCAGCCAGATGAACAGTGTTTAGGGAAGGAGGATGGTGGAGGCAGGGCTCCAGTAACACAACAGGTCCAAGAACCAGAGGGGAGATGGAACACAGCCTGCCCCAGGCTGTGACAGTTCACTGTGTTTGCAGCTACAAAGGTGGAGGAGGGGAAGGATAGAAAAAGAAGGGAGTGGAAGAGGAAGCATGGCTGATCATAAATGGCCTGTGATGATACATCAAAGAGTTTGGGCTTTTTTTTTTTCTTTCTTCATTTTCTTTGCCTGAGGTTAGTGGGAGACATTTTGAACAGACAAGGAAACATATTTAGATTTCAGTTCTTTAGAAAAAAAATCTCACTGGATGAAATACAAGCCAAAATGAGCCAAGCCAAACCAAACCAAGGTATACATCTGATAACTGCTATGTTTGGATGGTGTGTAAAGTGCCACTGAAAGAGCTGTGAGGGGCTAGGTCACTCCTATGGCAGAGGGGATCAGGAAGGCCTTCTGGAGCAGGTGGTCTGGGTAGTTAGGGGGGCAGGTCAGCAGTGCAAATGCCCCGCCTCCAAAATGTATTGGTTTTATTCCAAAGTACATCCTTCAATTCTTGAGAACTTTGAAGACAATATTACTCAAGCATCTTTTAAAGCCCCAGTCCCATTTATTATTTATCTGAAGTTCCTGGTGGTTTTCTTTCTTGTCAGGGATATGAATCTGAAGGAATTTCAGAGCCCAGATGATAACTTCCTTGACTAAATTGTTATAAAAATTTCAATTTTGAGAAAAATTATGAACTATAAAAATAATGTTAGAAGTCTTAATCTAATTTTGGTGTTATTTCCTTAACGATCTACAAAATCCCAAAATTCTACAAAATAATGAAGAGTGAAGCTTGCATGATCATTAATTTATCTCAGTTTTAAGAGAAAGTAGCTTCTTTTCTCTAATGAGAGCCATATAATAATAATAAAAAAAAAATTGAATCTAGTAAGAGAGATTTGGCCATGTAGAAAAAAATAATTTTGAAAAAATGATGTCAAATTTTAATCTGTCAACAAAGAACTGTTTAAAATAATAATAATGTTGAGCACTACTTTGTGCCAAGTATGATTTTTGTATTTTGTCACTTAATACTCACAAAAGTCCTATGAACTACATCCTAGTAGTACCAGCAACCCTGTTTTACTAACAAGGAAAGAGAGGTTCAGAAAGGTTAAATAACTTGCCTAACGTCATATAGTTACTAAGAAGAACTGGGATTTGAATGAAGTCTGTCTCCAGAGGTTATGTTTTATTGTTTGTTGCGGTGATTCTCGTGGTGATGATTAAGGGGTAGGGTTCACTGGCTCCAACTTCCATGTATAAAATGTGTCTATCGGGGCGCCTGGGTGGCGCAGTCGTTAAGCGTCTGCCTTCGGCTCAGGGCGTGATCCCGGCGTTATGGGATCAAGCCCCACATCAGGCTCCTCCGCTATGAGCTTGCTTCTTCCTCTCCCACTCCCCCTGCTTGTGTTCCTTCTCTCGCTGGCTGTCTCTATCTCTGTCAAATAAATAAATAAAATCTTTTAAAAAAAAATGTGTCTATCAAAATCAAATGTCCAATTGGCTCTGTTTCACATTCAGAATTAGGTGATTTTTTAGTAATATGTTATTTGCTAGAATCCTGGAATCCTTGGTTCACTCTTCTGTTCACAGGTCTGACTGTTGGCTTGAACTTGTGCCACCGACTCAAAGGTTATATTTGCCTTTACAGTTCAGGAAATGGGTTGGTTTTTAGGCACAGTGCCAAGGGTTGAGTATAACACACACCTGAACTCAGACAAATGATTGATTTTTAGAATACACAGCTTCGCTTAGGACCAGTCAGGCTTCCTTCACTGGCAATCTGTGGAACTGGTGACTATTCCTGTGCACGCATAGTGTGGGACCTAGATGTAAAAGAGTCGGCGACTCCCTTTTCCTTGTAGACATAATTCACATGCCATAAAATTAACAATTTAAAAACACGGGGCGCCTGGGTGGCTCAGCCGGTTAAGCGTCTGCCTTCGGCTCAGGTCATGATCCCAAGGTCCTGGGATGGAGTCCCACGTCAGGCTCCCTGCTCAGAAGAGAGCCTGCTTCTCCCTCTTCCTTTGCTCCTCCCCTGCTAGTGCACTCTCTGTCTCTCTCAAATAAATACAATCTTTTAAAAAATAAAAACATATAACTCAGAGGTTATCAGTATATCCTCAAAGTTGTGCAAATGTTACCACTAGACATGACAGAAAACAAAATTTTTGCTTAATATCTATTTACCTTTACGTAAGTTGCTGGTGCAAAAAAATCCAGATTTCTGATTGGAGCGATTTGCTCCCAGGTCACTTTAGTTTATATATTAGAGTGCATTCATTAATACAAATTACAAGCATATTCCTTTTTATTTAGATGTCTTCTCTACTTCCAACCATGAAAGAAATCATTGTGAAATACACAGAGCCTATATGCTTCTTTTCTTCTCATACATTGAATTACTTTTCTTCCTGAGTATGTACAACATATACCCACAGAAACATCTTTCCATAGGGTAACCCCCAAATCCCCCATTTCCTTTGCCTTCTAATATTGTCTTTTCTTATCAAGTAAAGGTAGAAGTGTTAATATTCATATGGCTTCCTTGTTTCAATGATCCCACTCATATTTGGTAAAAAATGAATTTGTTTTTATTACTTTCCTTATTTATCTTTTCAAATTTAAATGTTTTATTTTTAGTGTAGGCACTATGGCACTATCTTTTTAAAATGTGAATTTTGTAAAGATTTAAAAAAATTTTTTTTTAAGAAATCTGTATACCTAACATGGGACTTGAATTTATAACCCCTAAATCAAGGGTTGCATGCTCTACAGACTGAGCCAATGAGGCAACCCTAACATGTGGAGTTTTGAAAGAGGAGACAAATATGTGCCATGTTTTACATATAAAAATAATACTATGGACCAATGGTATCCACGTAGAATTGTTTTCCACTAGTAATGAAGGATTTATATCAATGGTACTGTTGGTACTGTTACAGGTATAGGGAAACAGAAATATTCTAGGCCAGATGACTACTGACGAGTTAATGCCACTATAGCAGGCATCATGTTGCCACAAATAGCCCTGCTGTTATTGGTTGATATTAAGCTGGTTACTTTTTGAAGAAGGCATCAGGGAACAAAAGAGGCTAGAAAATTTCCCATGTCGGGCTACAGTTCCACACTTAATTCCTTCAAACCGTGATAAAAATAGTAATGAAAAATATAGGCCATGCTACCTGCATTTCAACAATTCTAGTGGCGCCATTGTTATATACTGGGAAATTAGATTCTATTTCATATACAATTCTATTATAAGTCATTCACTTGTTTTAGTGTATATTAAGCACCTACTATGTATAAAACTTTGTGTTATGGACTATTTTGTTAAGGATCTCACATCCAGTGGAAGAGCCTATATACCACCACGCAATATAGTTACAAGGTCAAATTCCATTACTGTAGAATTGAAGGGACATCCAAATTATTTTATTTCACTAGAATTTTATTGTATTGAATATGCTTGAAATAAGTAAGTTACTGGCAAATCTTTTTATAATAGTGAGGTTTTCATTATGATGGTATTTATTGTAAGGGGATCTGAACTGTAATATAATACAATTACAATCATAAATATAATTATGAGTGTGTAAGTGCTGAGGGAATACAGTAGAGGAGATTAATTAGAGACAGGTGGTTCTAGAGCTCCTCCAAGGGCTTCTGACTGATTCAGGGGGAGATCCTGGTTCTCTCCAGACTTCTCTTTGCTCCCAAGGGACTCTCCTATACTGAACACTTATGATGAAGAAGGTAAGGGTCTTTGCATCTGCACCCAAATCTGAAGGATCTTTGCTTGAGCTTTTTAAGAGTCTCACCTTATTTCTTTAAAATAGTATTATTAGAAAATATTCTATTATTCATTTAAAAACTTATCTTTGAGACCTCTGATTATCGAAGTTTTCTCCAGTATTGAATAATAGCCTTTTAAAATACGGCAACATGCAGAGGATTGTGTTCAAACCCCCTGAACTCTGTTGAGGAGAGGTATGCTTAAAGATGGACGCTGTAAGTTACAAAACATTAATAGATCCTGACATGGTCCTCACTCGGACACCATGGTCACTCTCATCTGGCGGGTCATGCATGATGAGGTCCTACTTACATCAGAGCAGGGACATAACCACTCCACATCTTTTTGTCTTCCCAGACACCTTCACAACCTTGCATATTTGATAAGAGACTCTCCTAACATTGATCTATGTGTGAACTGCTAAGTGTAAGATCTTTTTTGCAGTAAATTATTCAGATGGTTGTAAACATTTTGACCATCACTGACAAAATGATAATTTAACATCTAACTCAGGGAAATAAAGATAACACTAGGTTTTGCTGGGTACTCTTAGCATTCAAAGCTCAGGCTGCTTATACACGACAAGCAGCAATTAGAAGTTTCTGTAGGACCTTCCTTAAACTGTCCTTGCTTTGGGAATTATTTTAATGTATCAATACATGTTTAATCACCATCAATAAGAAGTTGAAACAGAACTAGTCAAAGCTCAAGTTAAACCAGAAAGGAGAATTTTATGGAGTTCTAACTCCAAAGGTAATATAATCAAATGTAATGTGCTGACCATCAACTGTCAGGAACACTGAGTACCGGCTTCAGCTTGGTGATGACTCACTCTGCAATCCCAGGTGAATCACTTAAACCCTCTCCTCCTCGGTTTCCCCACTTTTCTCCCTTTAACATGTATGCAAACACCATGCAGAAGAAGACTTTTTAAAAATGACCTGTTTTCAAGCATCTGAGTGGGAAATCATTTTACAGGAGCAAAGGAAAGAAACTTAAAAAAAGAAAAAAAGGAAAAGGAAACTTCTAGCCCCGGCTGATTTTACATCAGTACCAAATTATAGTCTGTTGCCATATAGGGTTAGAAATCAGCGGTCAAGCAAAAGTGTTCCAAGAATCTGCTTTGTTAAAGTGCCAGCAAGCAAAAGGTAGCCTGTCCTGTTTCTAAACCACTAGCAAAATGGGAGCAGGCTGAAGCAAGCAGCTAGGAAAACTAGGCAGGATGTAACAGAGCCCCAGGGTTAAAAAGAGGAGGTAAAGATGAAATGGGGATCTATGGTTTAACAAAGTAGTTAATTGTCATTATATGATTCAAATATGTTTATTTCTTAAACTTTCACCCCAGTCTGAGGTGGATAAGAGGCCTCTGCTTAGCTACAGATGACTATTAACAACAAACAAGGGCAAAGAAAGAAAAAGAAAGAAAAAAATGAATGAAAAGAAGAAAAGGATTATGATTATTTGCATTATCAAAAGTGATCAATAATCGATTCTTTAAAGGCTGACAGAATAACATTTTACCATTATTTCCCAGCTCCAGCGACCAGCATAAACTCCCTCTAGAAGGAGGCTCACAGCAGCCACACAGACAAGAGAGAAGGAAGCTGCTTGCTGTAGCCAGCACCTTCAGGACGACAGACAGCCCACAGGGCATGTCACCCTGAAGGTGTATCTGTGATTACACAAAACCTTCACTTGGTCATTTTTTACGTGTTTTAATAATGCTGATGCAAAATAAGAGTAAAATTACAGGTGCCAGTTCCCAGTGTAGAATGCTGATAAACAACTTAACCATTTTGCAGTGGCTGGTCACATCTGGAGCCTTTTGGGATGCAAAAGTACTGGAAGGATTATTGCAAAACTTAAAGACACTTTTGCTGCCATTACTTTGTTTTTAACCTAAATTAGTGAGGGTTTTTTGGGGGATAGGGAGGGAGCGCTTTTTTAGACAGTCATAATGCTTATATCATGAACTTACCTAGTTAAAGGCTAATCAAATAGCAAAATGGAAAAGGGAGTTAGGTTTAGAGTAGTTGCTCGAAAACTTTTCTAAATTGACCTTAAATAGACAGAGGCTGGTATAAAACCATGGACCAGTGGATTATGGTTTATTAATTTTGGTATGCTATCAAATTCCCCAATTTAAATAACCTGCTTAAACTTGATTTGTCATTGTTGATACCTTTCCTTACAATGTTGGATTAGCATGTAATGAGCACAGTGTAAGGAAAAGAATATAAATAAAAGGGCATTGTTCTTATTCCTCGACTCATTTTTAACGGAACTCTTCTTCTAGAATATAAGTATGTCTCTGTACTTTATATCCACTTTAAGATTATTTGGGCCTGGCATCAGGTCTAGACATAGGTGGATGGAGAGAGTCTGGAGAGAGGGCCCTTTAGAAAAGTATTTCATGATTCTTGCATGTTTTCCATCAGGTTGCCTGAAGAATAACTATTCATGTATGTAGCTAGTATGATCCTCTTGCTCGCTTTTCTTTTTGTGTCCTTCCATCGAAAACATGCAGTCTGAATCTTAGGGAGCAAACAGGTCATAGCTTCTGGAGTCTGGCTATCACATAGGAAATCAGGCATTTTAGTGAACACGCATGTTTTTCTATAGTGTTTCATGGACTGACAGGGCTGGAGATGTCTGAAATGATTTGGTTAGACTCGTCGCCATCCTCCAGAAATCATTTCCTGTGATATCATGTAGTGCACTTCTCACAGGACTTTCTTGTCAAGAATATTCCTCTTTAGGGGCGCCTGGGTAGCGCAGTCGTTAAGCGTCTGCCTTCGGCTCAGGGCGTGATCCTGGCGTTCGGGCATCGAGTCCCACATCAGGCTCCTCCGCTGGGAGCCTGCTTCTTCCTCTCCCACTCCCCCTGCTGTGTTCCCTCTCTCGCTGGCTGTCTCTCTGTCACACAAATAAATAAAATCTTTAAAAAAAAAATATTCCTCTTTTAAGCTAAATAATGATGTATGGAGCTTAGCAGATTCTATTACTAAACAATGAGGTAGTGTGTCAAGCATGTGAAGCCTTCTAGCTTTCTTCATGCAAATGCACAGATATGTTTAACAAGTCAGTCTTGGATTTATGTGATGAAAAAAGTCACTCTGTCGGCTGTGCCCTCTTAGCACATGTAGACAAAAGCACACACCAGCTTGGATGTGTATTAGTGTCAGATGTATTGCACTGAGAAAGTAACTTGTTGACCAAAATATGCATATCTGAATTCAAGGGGGTGTCCGTGTTTCTCTCTTCAATTCCGGTCCCTTTTGCCTAAAATCCGATTTTAAGACCTATATATTTCTCCTTTTTTTTTCACGAATATAAGACATTTGCTGTCTGACTAGTTCAAGATGTCAAAAGAGGCTTTTTTCCCTTCTAGTTTCCATACTTTGCTTATTAATATGGAGTAGTATTATGTGGTTTGCTGTAACACAAACAAAAAAAACCACAAGACTCCCATGGTGAGTGAAAGGAAGGAGATGAACACTTGCTGAGGATCTGAAATGTGTCAAGCCCTTTCTATATCTTATTTCATTTATTCTTTACAAAAAACGGAAAGAGAAATATTATTTTCAATGTATAGATGAGGAAACTGAGGCTGAGAGATGTTGAATAACTTGACCAAACTCCTGCAGCTCTAAAGGAGCCAGAACTTCCATATGGGTCTAACTCTAGAATTTATGTTATTTCCACTATACTGTGCTGTCTTCTTTGGATTCTGAAACTTCATATTAGAAGCACCAGTAGAAGAAACTTCATTTGAAGGGTAACATCTCATAATATTTGACAAGTATTTTCAAACCTAGTTGGTAAATCCATGCTGCAAATTGGGACTGTTCTTGAATCTTCTGTGGTCCAGACTGCATTTTACAATTAGAAAAGCATAATCTGGAAAGAGTTTCATGTTGGTAGCTACAAAGGACAATTGGAAACTTTCGGTTTTCATACAATAAAATCTACAGTGCTCTTGGTAATGACCTTTTCAATTGTGGTATTAATGTTTTAGCCAAAGCTCTATTTGTTGCCAGGAAGAGAAAGCCACTCAAAGGGAGTTTATTGTGAGGTTAAAAAGGGCCATCAGCTGGCCATAGTAGAAAAAAAAAATTAATGTACAGTCCCTGGATGGATTAAGAAATAGACCTAGAACCAAGGGTTACTTCCCTCTGTCTCCCGTCACCTCATAATTTACTATTTTTGCTTCTCTCTGTTCATCGACTCCATTCTCTAGCACTCTCTGCCCACTCATCAGCAGGCTCATGTTGAAAATTGAAAATGGCCACTGCAGATCCCAAGTTCTCATGATTACCAGACTGCCATCTGAGGACATTTTTAAGTCTCTTTAATTTTGAGAGATCCGATTCGTCACTGCCATTGGGTGTCCCTATGTCCAGTAGCCAGAAGTGTCACCTGGGAGGTGCAAACATGGTTGCTAAGTTTACCTATTTAGTAAGGTTTTCAAGTTTGCGCATTTCCTAGTGGAGGCACAGGCTACATAAAGGTGGCGATGTCCTTAAAAAGCATGGGGAAATGAATCCTTAGTCATATCTATATCCAGGCACACTTGTGCTAGTTTTTTTTCAATGACTCCTGAACCTCAAACCAGAAATCCAGAAAAAAATATTTTTTGAAAGAAAAGGCTTGGAGTTATCCTCTTGGCTCAAAGATATTGCAATTTCCCTATGCTAAATCTGATTAATTTTTCCAAAATTTAAAGAAGTGATAACATTTTAAAGATGAGAAGAATTTATTCCTGTTCTCAAAAAAACAAAACAAAACAAACCCAAAAGTCTATTATAACTGACAAACTGAAATGCATCAAAATATAAAACATTTCTTTATTTCATTCCTAATGGACATATCTGCTGGCAATGAACCACGATGACAAGAAATGGATGGCAATTTTTCATGCAAGAGCATTACAAATAAATTCCTGTAGTGCTTTTTAAATGTCTGGGAAAGTCTCTAGAAATGGACCTTAAATGGTTACACAGTTAACATTCAGATATCAAAGAATTCAGCAAAATAGAAACTGTTTAAATATTAAACATCAAATTTTCCTTCTTTCAAAGGACTAATAACTTAGCAATAAAAAATTGTCTTTGAATCTTGACATCACAAGGTCTCAGTCAGGCAGGGAATTTTTAAATAAAAATTTGCAAGCAGTTCCTATTTAAGCAAAATTAACAGCTGAGCAAAGAGGAATAAATTAGTAGCCTGCCCCAAACTCACCTTGACCAGACAACAGTCCACCTCCTTTGCAGCACAAGCTCCTCCTCCGTGGAGCTGCCGGCAAAGCGAAACCGCCCAGGATCGATGCTGTCAGGAAAATGTGCCTGCACAGAGGCAAGGCACTAATCAAGTTCTCCTGCAGCTGCTGACCTAGCCCTCAACACTAAATGAAGAAACATGCAGCCATGAAAGACAAGCAGCTGGTGGACAAGGAATCAGAGGAAATGGAAACAATAAAGGAGGAATCGCTGGACTTGAAAATAATGGGGAACCCCAACAACAAAAATCCCTTTGTCCATAGCGATGAAGAAATATTTCATGAAGATGGTCTTACCCATGTGGAGCAAGGGGCAAAGGGTAGGTGATTCGCTAAGGTCATTACTGGGTATCAGTTCCCAAATGGCAGCCCTGTTACTGGGTGGAAGAGGGAAGGTAGGGCCGAGTCAAAAGTAGTAGAAGGAGTCATAAACTAGGAGGAATAGAAAGTTAGAGAACCTCAACACAGATTTTCTGTACTTGTATTCCTCTGAAAAATGCTGATTCTACTTGGTTTTGAGAACACTCATAAAGAGTCACAGTGTCATAGAATCTTGAACCTGAAAATAAGCTAAGGCTTTCTAGTTCAACTACCTTATAGACGAAGAAAGGGAGATTCACGAAGATCCAAGAGCTTCCCCAAGGTCACAAACAAATTAGGGGCAGAGAGCTAGAAAGAACCAAAATCAGTTTCTCCTAGATCTTAAGATAGTACTTTTGGAGTTCCAGTAAATTTTCCACACTTCTGAAGCCCTTTTAGCTACAGGCTCATGTTGGAACACTTCATTTCAAAAAGTAGGTTGAAATGAAACAATCTACCATAGTTAACAATAAAACTGTTTTTTGTAAATAATGACTTCTATAGGAAATATGATCCCTGTCAATTAAGATATGAAGTGCATTTTGGTTTTCCAAATGATGAGGCAGTTGCGCGCCTGTTGGGTATCAGGGATCCTTTTCTACTTCTTGTCACCAATGGGGTTAGGTACTCTAGCACAGATTGACATTTGAACTAGTAAATTTCCACAGTGAAAACAAGGAATCCAGAGAATCCAAGTAGCATTATAGATACTACCATTGCTTTCAAAACCCTTACTTTATTCCCCTAATTAATTTCATTAATGCATATAAAAACTATGAGTTGTAAGAAATCAGAAGAGTGGTTTGACTGAAGTAATCTGCATACTAAAAACCTCTGCTCTGGAGGTCTTCAGGCAAGTATCATGCTTTCAGCCCTAAAAGAATGAGTAGATCACTATAGAAGCAACCACTTTTTTTTTTTAAACACATGTCAAAGATTTCATTTAATTTGTTAATTAATAAGGGAATCACCAAGATGTTTCAATGGATTCAAAGGAAAATTCACAATACCACTTACATATGGGCAAATAAGGTATGTTGAAATGAATTTTAAAATAGGTGCAAAAATGAGGTGCTTGGGTGGCTCAGTCAGTTAAATGTCCAACTCTAGGTTTCGGCTCAGTTCATGATCTCAGGGTTGTGAGATTGAGCCCTGCATTGGGCTCTATGCTCAAGGGGGAGTCTGCTTCAGATTCTCTCTCTCCCTCTCCCTACCCCTCTGCTCCTCCCTCCCCCAAAAGAGCACATACTCTCTTTCTCTCAATAAAATAAATACATCTTAAAAAAAAAAAAAGATGCAAAAAGAGGAAAAGTGTGCTAGTATTCACAGGCAAATAATTGATTCCATTCTACCAGACACAAGTTGGACTTTTATCCTCAAGAATTACATTTTTATCAGGTCGCCTGAGTGGCTCAGCCAGTTAAACATCCGACTCTTAATTTCAGCTCAGGTCATGATCTCAGGGTCATGAGATCAAGCCCCATGCTGGGCTCTGTGCTGAACGAGGAGCCTGCTTCAGATCCTCTCTCCTCCTTCCTCTGCTTCCCCCCCAACTCTCTCTCTCCCTAAAAAAAACCAAAAACCAAAAAACAAAAAACAAAAAAAACCCAAAAAAGAATTACATTTTTATTGATTTTCTATAAGCTACAGAACTATAAAGTAGCTCAAAGACAGTGAAAAGTAAGAGATGATAGATTTAAAGAATTTAGAAGAACATGCTAGACGTAGATGCCTTGTTTTCAACTGAAAATATCCAGTAATCTTTGGGTCTACTAGAATTTTTTCACAATTTTCACCTTCAATTCACATTTTACAGATTAAGAAACTGACACGGAAAGGTAATACCCTAACCTGGATCCCTGAGTGATAGAGCTTGAACAAAGGTCAGATTCGAGGGACACTTCTCTTAACCTACAGGGTGGTAGTTCTTACCTGGTGGTGAGTATGTGTCTCTGGAAATTTGGCAATGCCTGAAGACATTTTTGGTGGTCACGATTTGAGAGTATTTCTGACTTCTAAAGGGTAGAAGCTAACACTGCTGAACGTCGTACAATGCAAAAGACAGCCCCCCACAACAAAGAAACCACCTCTTTTTGAAAAGTTTCTACTTTTTTTTTTTTTTAAAGATTTTATTTATTTATTTGACAGAGACAGCCATCGAGAGAGGGAACACAGCAGGGTGAGTGGGAGAGGAAGAAGCAGGCTCCCAGCAGAGGAGCCCAATGTGGGACTCAATCCCAGAACGCCGGGATCATGCCCTGAGCCTAAGGCAGACGCTTAACGACTGCGCTACCCAGGCGCCCCTGAAAATTTTCTACTCTTAAAGGATGATATTTCCTTTGGACAATTACAGGATATAAACAACTGAAAACCCACATGCCCAGGCCACTATAAAAAGCAAAAAGCACACTTTTCAGAGACACATCTACTTAAGAATCTTCCACTAGCATGTAAATCATTAAAGAATTGAAAGGGCTAAGAGCAACTGGTAAAATACAGTGAGAACCTGTGATAATTGGCACAGTCCGTTGATTAATATCATAGTAGTATTTATTCAACTTTCCCACAGGCACTGCTTAAGGGATAGGGGGTCATGCCAAGGAAAGTATTCAACTGGCAACATTATCATGAAACTTATCTGCATTTGGAAATAAAAAGTAAATTAGTAGTATGTATTTCAGCATCAGATACAGAGTAAATTAGATTCTGACATGTATTTAACCAATTTTCTTTTAATATCTACTGTGTGCTAGATGTAATACTAGGTGCTAGGGATGATGAAGATAGAAGCTTATGAGCTAGTGGAGAAGATGAACATGCACATAACAGATCATAATCCAGCATGATCATTCCATGATCCTAAGGGAAAGCATGCTTAAGACTGCAAAGAGGAAGCAAGGAAAACAACTCAGAAAACTCAAGCTGATTCTGAGGGGATGGTCTAGGAGAACAAGAATAGAGGGAGGGGAAATTCTGGGCAGATGGAATTGCACTGTTCAAAGGCATAAACATGACAGAGACTGGAGTGTTCTGAGAGTATAAATGGAAGGGTGGTAAAGGCAAGGTGATTCATGTAAGATGACATGACAACAGACAGGTAATGAGGGGCCTGGCCAGGCAGAGTCTCCCCCTCTGAGTTGTTTCCACTGTTTTGGATTTAATGAATAAAGCTGCTAAGAATATAGCACATGTCTTTTGTGAACATATTTTTAAAAATTTCTCCTGGATAAATGCTCAGGAGTAGACCTGGCATACAAAGAGTAGATATATATATTTTATGAGAAATACCATACAATTTTCCAGAGTAGTTGTACCACTCTACTCTCACCAGTAGTGATGAGAATTCCTGCCAAAACTGGATGTTGTCAATCTTTTAAATCTTAACTCATTTTAGTGAACACATTGTTGTACAACAGTGATTTTACTTGGCAGTTGATGATTAATGATGTTGAGCATATTTTAATGTATTTATTGGCTATTTAAAGTCTTCCTTTGTGACATGTCCAAGTCTTTTGGCCATTCTTTAAGTGTGTTGCCTTTTTATCATTAAGTTGTAGATATGCTTGATGTGTTCTGGATGTAAGTCTTCAGCCAAATACATGTGTTGTGAAAATTTTTTCCCCCACTCTGTAAACTATTTATTTTCTTAACAGTATTTTTTGATGAGCAAAGGTTTTTTTGACTTTGATAAAGTCCAATTTATTGATATTTCTCTTTTACGATGAGTGCTTCCTCTGGCCAGTCTAAGAAATCTTTGCCTAGCCATCACTGTAAATATTTTCCCTTATATATTTAAGCCTATGATGCATCTTGAATTAATTTTTTGTGTATGATGTGAGATAGGCGTCCAGTTTCATCTTTTGGCATATATAGGTATCCAATTGTCACCGAACAGAACCATTCCTCTAACCCCATCGAATTTCTTTGGCTCCTTTGTTGAAAATCATTTGACTTTATAATTGTGGGTCTACTTCTGAACTTCCCTCTTATGTTCTGCTGATTTATCTAACCTTTTGTCAATATTAGTCCATTTTGATTATTATAGCTTTAAAATAAGTCTTGAAATAAAAACCCAATAAATTAAGTCTTCCAACTTTGTTCTTTCTCTCCCCCACCCCTGCTCAAAGTTGCTTTGGCTATTTCAGGTCCTTTGGTTTTCCATATATTTTTTAATTGATTAATTAATTAGAGAAAGGGAGAGAGCACACATGAGTGGGGAGGAGGAAGAACAGAGGGAGAGAGAGAGAATTTTAAGCAGGCTTCATCCCCAGCATGGAGCCCGATGTGGGGCTTGATCTCATGACCCTGAGATCATGACCTCAGCCAAAATCAAGAGTCAGATGCTTACCTGACTGAGCTACCCAGGCACCACTATATATATTTTAAAGATTTTATATATTTATTTTGGGGGGAGGGGAAGAGAGTGTGGTGGGAGGGGCAAAGGGAGAGGAAGAGAGAGAATCTCAAGCAAACTCCACATGGAGAGTGAAGCCTGATGCAAGGCTCAATCCCACACCCTTGAGATCATGACCTGAGCTGAAACCAAGAGTTGAATACTTAACTGACTGAGCTATCCAGGTGCATCACCCATATATATTTTAGAATAAGCATGCCAATTTCTACAAAAAAGCCCTTTGGAATTTTGAATTGAATTGAATCTATAGATTACTGTGGGGAGAAGTGACATCTTGACAATATTGAGTGTACCAATCCCCAAACATGTTTATTTCTATTTACTTAGGTCTTTTTTTTCGCAATTTTTTCAGGAGTATTGTGTATTTTTTCAGCACAGAAATCTTATACTTCTTTTATTAAATTATCTCTAAATGTTGACAATGTTTTTGGATGCTGTTATAAATTTTATTTTCCAATCCTATTTGATTAAAAAATGAAAAAATCCTTATTGTTTACTCATTGTGGAAAAAATAAAGATATAGAAAAGAAAGTATCTATTATGACAACCCAAAGATAATTATTATTAGCATCTTGGTGCATATTCAATAATCTTATTTTGGTGATTAGCATCTTGGTGCATACTTCAATAATCTTATAATATCTACATATGCATATTTTAAAAATTAAACAGTGAGTGTGTTTTTTAGAAATAAAAATCAAGCCAGACCAACACCAGTATAATCCAAGAGGAACTCTGAAAGGCAGCCCTAGACCTACATTGGGTTGTCTTTTAAAAATCTTTATATACATTCATTGTTTGGAAATCAGAACACATTTTTCCCAAAGAAACAATGTGTAAATGATAGATAATCAATTCAGACTAACAACAACAACAAACGGCAAACAAACCCCTACTTAACTCATAATGGCTTTTGGCCCTCTGATCTGAGCCTATTTCTAAACTCTTTTAAGGTAGCCCTATCCCCACACCTTCATTCCCTATAAGCTATGAATCTCCGAAAACCCTGTAAGGAGAGAGACACAGGATAGAGCTAATGGACAAGGGTGAGGAGGCTTTAGCAAGAGCAGGAGATCAGAGTTGTGCAAGGAGTCCTGTACCAACAATGACTCTGAGGCTCATGGATATAAGCTTCAGAAGTCAGGTGAGCTCTGGCAGCAGGAGAACTAAGTAGTAGCAGAAGCTTATTCGTATTAATCATCCCCAAAGTAATTTTAGTGAGGCTGAAATTCAGAGGTCCAATCTCAGGTTGCCATGTTGTCCAAGAAACATGTTCCATTGACAAAGAAAATCCTCAAATAATTTAAATATTGCCTCTCAAATACCGTGCTGTCAATACATAGTCTAGGGGACTATTTTGTTTAAATTTTTTGCTTTCCTCTTGGCTTTATCCTATAGCTTTTCTAGAATTCTCTTCTCCAAGTAATGTAAAACTATTTTCCTAGCCATATCTCATAAGATTTTTTCTTCTTCTCCAACCCCCTTTCTCCCAGGGACATTTCCTAAACCAAAGAGGTATCCTTGCAATGGCAGAATACTCTGAAAAGACAGAGGCAAGCAAAATGCTGGAAAGGCCTCCACATTATAGCCTCCATTGCATCTCCCTGATCAGAAGTTTCCTACATTAGTCAGAACCTGTGTCACTGGAAAGATTTCTGGAAAGTCCTGAAGTCTGGGAAAAGATAAGACACATTCATAACATTGGGTTTTTATTCTTACATCTAAAGATAATAGATACATAAGAAGGTACTCTAGAAACAAGTCAATTTCAGGAACTTTTCATCCTATTCCCTTTGCGCCTCCATTGTTTAACCACCCACCACACTGGCTCAGTCTTGTTCTCAAGGAAGGCCTGGGTTTGGAATTCCTGAGGAGTCATGCAGACACAGGTCAGGAGGGAGCTGCTTTGGCAGTGCAAAACAGGGAAGCTGGCACAGTGGCTGTCCACGCTGTGTTGATCTTTGGTCTGATACTTGTTTTTAGTTTCACTTTCTTTTAATTATGGTCTCTCTATATCTGACCTGAACAGCACTATTCTTCTGGTTTGTTAGTTAATTTTAATGATAACAGCATATTACCATTAGAGTGGCTTCTCAGGTCACAGTGTATTGCAGAGAGCAGATTGTTAATTAAATGGTAATGTTTTCTGAATTTTGAAATAATTCCTAAAGTTAATAGTTATTAGTTACCTTGAAAATGTAAAAAAAAAAAATCAGTATATAAAATCAGTATATAATTAGCAAGCTGCCCTCCAAGAAGCAGATCACATCACACTCTGTCCAAAAGGAACAGCTTTGCTGACGAGGCACTGACATAGTTAAGAGAAACCATGAATCACGAGGGGCCAGGAAAATGGTGCTGCCCAGCTCACATTCAGAGGCAGCATAATTTATGAAGCACTGAGGACAGTGGGAGGTAGGCTGTCAGAAATGCTAAGTTCTCTGCGGAATTATTACATTCCCTTTGAAAGATTCGATGTCATTGAAACGAGGTAATCTGGGGAAGCTTGGAGGTTCTATGCAATTGGGAAAAGTGCAAAGATACTTGGAAATGAAGCCAAATTTCTTCAGCCTTTTTCCCACTGGAAATCAGACCAAGGTCTTATGAAAACAGACTTTCTTTTCAAACATCAGGAGGAAATACTGCAAAAAAGATGCCCATGGCACTTGGAAACTTCTGGATTCACCAATACCAGAATAGTCAGAAATTGCATCAACTCTGCCTTAAGATCAGTGTTTTCTTATCCCTCAGCACACTCTTTTTAATTATTTAAGATCAGAGATTGTCTACGGGTTGAAGGGAAAGAGAGAATGTAAAACTTAACAATATACAACAACGTTGATGACTTCAACATGCTAATTACAAGTTATTACATTTATCATTTCTTTTGATAAGTAACAATTTCTAATAACACTTCACTGCTGAAGACAGTGGTAAATGCTTTTCATGGGTTATTTTATTTAATTCTGCCATAAAAATCCTGCCATTTCAGTTTAGAAATGAAGAAACTGAGGCTGAGAGAAGCAAGCAAACTTGCCCAAGATAACCAGTTTCTCAGGGGTGGAGCCTATATTCCAGTCATTTCCTTCAGCTTTTATAAAGGCATCAAGTTTTAATCTAATAAAAAGATTAAAATGACTAAATCTACTTGACATTTTGGAATGGAATATGATTCACCTTGAAGAAGAGCACTCTGGGTTTTGGCATAGCAGACTGGCTATTTCTTTTTGTCAAATCATCTTTATACAACTCCTGTCTGGTCCATAATGGCTTTGTGGCATGTACTCTCTGAATATAGATGAAATCACTACAGTGTTAACACCTCAATGGAATGTTCCCTCAATAAGACAAAGTTTATTCAACTTTGGAAAGTAATATTTGCAAACTATTCCAAATCACCTCACACTATGTTCATACCCTTTTTCCTCCCTACCTGTTCATATTCTTAGCTTATCCATTAGGAAGGACTTGGATCATAAAGAGACTTCTTTTAATGGGTTGTATTATTTTCTGTCAAGCAGACATTTATTTCCTTGGAGGTCCATTGTACCTACTACCCATTTCCATGGGAGTAGGTATTCCTGTTTCTGAGGTATTTATATGAAATTTTAGAACTGTTTCTATGGTGACAGAGGATGAGAACATTACCCCAAGCCATTTAAAATGATAATTAACCAAAATAAGTGCATACAATTTAGTTTACTACCTGGCCATTGAAAGGTCTAGGATAACTTGGTTGGCAGTTTGAAGAAAGTTTTACTCCTCACTTCTTTGTATCAGGTAAGCTACCTGGTCAGAAAATTGATTTCCAGAAACTTGAATGGCCACAGAGCAATTTTAGCAACAGTTTTAGCTGAACCTTTGCGGTAAACAATGCCATTTCCTAGTGTAGAGCGATTGGACTTCAAAATGAACCATCCAGCCCACAGGCAAGCTTCGTACAGCAAGCAGGCCTGCTTTCCAGGCTAGGAGTTAAGCTTTTCTCTCCTGAATCAAATATCAGAAATAAGTCTTTCCTATGGGGCACCTGAGTGGCTCAGTTAGTTCGGCAGCTGCCTTCCAGTGAGGTCACAATCCCAGCGTCTTGGGATCAAGCCCCAGGTCAGTCTCTTTGCTCAGCCGGGAGCCTGCCTCTCCCTCTCCCTCTGCCTGGTGCTCCCCCTGTTTGTGCCTGCTCTGTCAGAGAAATAAATAAAATCTTAAAAAAAAAAAAAGCCTTTCTCATTTATCTATGATATCAGAATAAATAGATGTCCTTCACAAGGGAAGCCTTTTGATTCAGTTCAGTTCAACAGATGGTTATGGGGGTATAGTGTGGCATCGTGGAAAGGCAGCTGGCTGGGGGCCCACCAAAACTGAATTCACATCCTAGTTTGAGTTGCGGAGCCTTGAGAGAATTACTTATTTACTTTAAGGCTCTTTCTTCACCTGGAAATTAAAGACAGTAATGTTTCCATTGGCAGGGTGTTTTAAGGATTAGAAATAATACCTAATCTGAGACCCTGTGTTCCTATCTTGGGGAAGAAAAAGACACTAGAAGCAGAAATATATCATATCCTTTACTTGGGTTTCTCAGAGCGCAAACAAAGGAGGTGCTATTTGTAATCTACCATAGTATTCCCTAAATTAACCTCTCCCCCATACTTCTCCCCAAAGTCCTCCCTTCATAGGGCTATCCTTTCTTTCTCTCCCCCATTCTCCTACCTCATTAGTTCTGTTTCTCTGGCTCCAGTCTCTCAATTCTATATCACAAATGTCCAAGAATCTGGAGACAAACTCTGATTCCCCTTAGAGGACAGATAATAAAAGCTATAGAACAAAAGCTATAGCATAAAAGCTACAGAACAAAAAGAACATCTTTTTAGATGGCAGGAGGGGTGTAGCAAGGGCTATGAACACATACTATAAGGAGATTTGCTCTGCCATATATATGTGTGTGTATATATATGTCATATATAACATCCAGTGCCTGGAACCTAGTAGTTGCTCAATAAAAAAAATTCTAGATTAGTGAGCATCTACAACGTACCAGATACTTATCTCATGACCTTGGGGGTTAGAGCCCAATTACGAGTAAGATCAGATCCCTGCTTCCAGGAGTTCACAGTGAAGAAGTTGTTCTTGAGTTTAGGTATCTATTTTAAGCATCTACATTATTACTAAAACAATGAATGTGTGTGTACTCAGTTATTTCCATCAACTATCTCAGGCATAAAAAAACACTGACATAGGATAAATGACAAATTAACGTATTAGGTGTATTCCAGGGAACTAATTTCAAAATAACCAGGCAACATTTCTTAAAAAACAAATAGACAAACAAAAACCCCCCAAAACAACCCACTGAAAGCAAGTTATTTAACATATGTGTTTACTGGTTTTATATTTAGCAACAATTGTTATTTGTGGGTTGTATGATAATTGAAGTCCTATCAATATACATTATTTGTGTCATTACTTTTTATCAATTATTTCATCTATTCTTGGATTAGAATGAAAAACACTGATATTTCAGTCATTAATTCCTTGCTTCTTTCCTCTTTTATAACTGCTACCCCATTCTAGCCCTAAATGGATTGTGGGGTCTGAAATCAGCAACTTATTAACTGTATTTTGTGGCAAATTATTTAATCTCTCTAAGTGAACATCTGTTAAATGGGGTTAAATTTAATAGTATCTCATGACATTGCTGTAAAGATTACATGAAATAATGTATCTTTGGCACCTAACATAAGTCTGGCACACTGTGCCAACATTTAACAAATGGTGGTTATTATTATTGTCATTATTATCATTATTATTTATTACTGCCGTCATACTAATTTATCATAGGAGCTGGCCTCTCTGAGGTGCAAACAGGAAAAGCATTATTTTAAAATTTCATTGCCTTCAAACATGTTTGTCTTATCTCCCTTTCCTGCCCCTGGATGATACTTCAGGCAGATTCTGTGTCCTTTTCGTTATTTTAGGATATTGGACAATAGCCTCATTTTCAGAATATAAAAAGTTTAGTCTAATCTAAATTCAAAATTTCCATTTCCCATCCAGTTTAAAGCTTCTCTCCTTTATCCAGCTCAGGCCTAGCCAGGGAGACAGTGGTGGAACCAGTGGTGGGAGCACAACGGAGTCTGTTCCTTGGCCCTTCTACTCTACTTTCTCTGTCAACTGCTTCTGGCTTCTTCAGGACAGGTATGGAGGAGACAGGATAAGGGGATGGAAAGGACTAGAGGAGATCGTAGCTTCTGCTCCTAGTACTTCTTTCTTGATTCTCTCTTGATGTCCTCTCTCTCAAACAGCTTCAGTCCTAGCAACTATCCAATGCTGGCCCTTTCTTTCATGGAGTATTTTTGTGGGTCCTTCTGCAACTGCCACGCCTCTACGTCCCTGCTATCAATAATGTCAAACACTGTTCTGTTCTCCCAAGAGTGATACTCTGGCCCAGCATGTAGCCTTGGAACTCAGCTACCTCCCAGGTTGTATATTTGGCTTGTGGAAAATTCACCCCCCTTTTCTGGTCAAATTCCAGAAGAACGGGCTCTCTCATTGTTATTCTCTCTGTCCCTGTCCACCTCCAGGTGGGAGCCAGGAATCAGCCTCTCTGTTCCCCAAACTCCAAAGAACATGTGATTTGAGAAGACCGAAAAACCATTGCACTTTCAACTTTTGCAAATTTTTACTTCCCAGACTGTTCTCTTTAATGAGTCACTAATTTCTCTTATATAGGATGGGGTCATGATAGAATAAGCAGTCAAAGAACCAGTTAGCAAACCATGCATGGATGTGTTTAGCAACTTTCTTTAGAATGTGTGGATTCCGGGGNTCTGTTCCCCAAACTCCAAAGAACATGTGATTTGAGAAGACCGAAAAACCATTGCACTTTCAACTTTTGCAAATTTTTACTTCCCAGACTGTTCTCTTTAATGAGTCACTAATTTCTCTTATATAGGATGGGGTCATGATAGAATAAGCAGTCAAAGAACCAGTTAGCAAACCATGCATGGATGTGTTTAGCAACTTTCTTTAGAATGTGTGGATTCCTATTGCCTATTGTCCTCAGCTGTGGCGCTTTGGCGGAAACCCTGAGACAACAGGAAAAGTCCCATCTAGCATCCTGTTACATTTTTATTATGCCTGAACTTTTACAACAGTCTCTTAATTGATTTTCCTGCTATTGCCCGCTATTTCATTCTATCCTATACCTAACTGATAGATTAATCTTTCTCAAAAAACACTGATTCCTCCCATATTTTTTCTTTTCAGTCCATCATTGTAGCTGCACAGGTTGGCTACCATCCCATCAGTCCTTTCAAAAATAAAAGAAAAAGCCTAGGGTCTCCAAACTTCATGTAGTCCCAGATGATTAATCCAGATACTACAGTAGTAAAATTTCTGGGAGTCCCTAAAGCTTCTGTAACACTGGTTTGCTTTTAACTACTTATTATGTCAAATAAGCTCCCAGGCTACAAACATAAATTCCACTAATTCAGTGAGGTATTTACAGAAGTTTGGGACTCAAAGAACATGTAACTCAACTTTCCTGACAAAACGGTGACTCATAGTGGTTCTGACTTGCTCAAAGTCATCAGGTCATTTGAGAGACTAGAATCAGTATCCAGTTCTCCTGATTCCTAGCGTGGGGCTGATTTTGCCATCCCAGGTGACACCCTGCCACTTTGTTTCATTTCATTGTAAAGCAATGTCCAATTACTCCCTGTGTTGCAGAAGGTAGCCCACCAATACAGGAAAGGGAATGTTCTTTCTAAAGTTGGTACTAAAGCTTTCTCTAATAGTATGAAGGGAGAGGACAATAATTACTATTAAAAATACCTAAAATGGTGGTGCCCTGGTGGTTCAGTCAGCTGAGTGTTCGACTCTTGATTTCAGCTTGGGTCATGATCTCAGGGTTGTGGGATCAAGTCCCGCATCAGACTCCACACTGGGTGTGAAGCCTGATTAAGACTCCCTCTCTCCTTCTCCCTCTGCCTTTCCCTCTCTTTCTCTCTCTCTCTCTCTAATAAAACAGAAACAAGGGGCACCTGGGCGGCTCAGTCGGTTAAGTGTCTGCCTTTGGCTCAGGACATGATCTCAGGGTGCTGGGATCGAGCCCCACATCGGGCTCTCTGCCCAGCGGGGAGTCTCCTTCTTCCTCTCACTCTCCCTCTGTGCTCTCTCTCTCTCAAATAAATAAATAAAATCTTAAAAAAAAAAAAAACAAAAACAAAAAACTAAAATGGACTGCAGACACAGAATTTGTCACAAAAGATGCTTATGGATCTTTTTGGTAATGAAAGGGAAGGCCGAGGACATATCCTGGATGGGAAAGGCTGGGCCAAATAAGCCAAATTGCTTTAAATAATAAAGTAACAGGAATTTTCCATTTCCATTGAGGATTGGGAAGGAGGTATTTTGGCAGGTCTAAGAATTAAAGAAGAGAGAAGAAGGGGGAAAAACATCCCTGGAGATGGGGAGAATGGGCAGACCAGAAGAGAAAAAGGCTAAAAAGAAACTCCCTATGGTCAAAAACTTGAGAAGCAAAGAAGTGTCTTATTCAAATTTAAGTGCTTTGCTACACTGTAGCATGATCACCCACTGCAATCCACAAATCTTCAGGAAAAGTGTTATACACAAAACGAGTGATAAGAACTGCCTTGAGAAACAAAGGATGAGGCCATTTGCCTATGCCGGGGCAAAGAGGAGTAGGGAGAAATTAAAAATCATGGGAGGTCCTAACCGCTACATTGCTGGGCTAACCAGAATAATAACTCCCCAAAGATGTCTGTGTCCTAATCCTAGGAACCCGTGAATACGTTACTACATGGCAAAGGAGAATTAAAGTGCTTGTTAATCAACATACAGGGAGATTCTCCTAGATTCCTCAGATGAGCCAAACATAATTAAAAGGGTCCTTAAAAGTTGGAGAAAGAGGCAGAAGAGGTCAAGTGATCCTATGTGAGAAGGGCTCCATCTACCACTGCTACTTTTGAAAACAGAGGAAGGGGTTATAAGCCAAGGAATGTGAGCAGCCTCTGGAAGCTGGAGAAGACAAGAAATGGACCCTCCCCTCAAGCCTCTACAGAAGAATGTAGCTCTGCTGACACCTTGATTTTAGCCCATTGAGACTGATGTTGGACTTTTAATGTAGAGAACTGTCAGATAATAAATTTCCATTTTTTT
This sequence comes from Ailuropoda melanoleuca, assembly GCF_002007445.2. Classification (NCBI taxonomy): domain Eukaryota; kingdom Metazoa; phylum Chordata; class Mammalia; order Carnivora; family Ursidae; genus Ailuropoda; species Ailuropoda melanoleuca. Next base: position 56,240,576 of record NC_048220.1, on the reverse strand, counting down.
AGGCCACTAAATCTGTGGTAATGTTTTACAGCAGCAATAGAAAACTAATTATGGTTGCCTGATTTGGATTTGATAAGAAGCTTAATAGTTATATTTAAACCAAATGTTTCTAAGCCCTTCAGCTTTCTGGGCTCAACCTTGTGAAAGTGCAGAACTGGCCCCAGATTTCTAAAGTGGTAAGTGGTTGTGGTTCTACTTGTGGTTGTCCCAGGATGCTTCTATACAACCAAAGCTCTTGATTATTTCCTGAATTATTCCCACTTGATTTACATTGGCATTCAAGTCCCTCTATAAGCTTGCTCCAACCTGCTCTTCCCACTTCCTCTGCCACTGTTTCTCTTCACAAATCCTAAACTCCTGCCAAACATGACCAAGCTCCTCATGCTACCACAAACATGCTCTTCTTCACTTTTGCTGGTACTGTCTTGTCACCCAGAAAGCTCTAACTCCTCTTGCCTGCACCCCAGTCCTGATAATAATCTTCTTGTCCTTCCAAACATCGCCAAATTTCCAAAGCCTCCCAGGTCAGTGCTCCTCAGAACTTCCCCTGTATTATGTTCTTTCCTCTCTTATGACCATATGCGATAATTTACTTGCAGATTGGTCTTTGGAATCTCTTAATTATTGCGTTGACTGGAGGGTCCTTGCGAGCTTTGATGTGTATTTGCTTACCTACATCCTCCACAGTGCTGAGCACAGTGATTTCCATGTCAAGATGCTCAATACCTGTTTGCTGAATGGGGTCATGACAGTATTTCGGTCTAAACAACTTATTTAAAGTAGAACCCATTATAGTTCACACTATCAACACATACATGCATATCTTTTATATCTTTTTGGTTTTTTTTCTGAATGCCATAGTACATAGTTCACAAAGGAACAAGCATATAAGGTGAACACATATCTCAGTGTGCCTGGGATAGCCCCAGTTTACATCTGTTGTCCTCACATGGTTATTAACAGTGCCCCTTTCTCTCCAGAAGTGTCCCTGAATGGATGACACATTGGATGCTCATCTGACTATTAGAGAACATAGGCTATAATCCTCTGGCTTTCATCCTTTCCTGAACATGATAACCAGAAAGTAGTTGCTTCTACTCGGTGTCATCTTTGCTCAGGATACCTCTCTTTTCTGTCTTTTCTTTCCATGATAGCCATTAATGCTTCCCTCGGCCTCATCCCTGCTTCCTACCCTTGGTTTGGTCTAGGGAAGTGTCTATAGCACAAGATTTGAGGAAGAAGAAAGAGGAAGGCAAGATAAATTTCCAAGTTAACTACTCCCTTGTCACTCTCATCATTCATATGTCCCCAGCCCCATCATCTTGATCTCATCTCAGTGTTCCCAGGCATCATCTCTATCCTTTATTTTTCTGTTCCTTATCCTTCAATGTCTGACCCTGCTTTATGTCCCAATATCCATGACTGATTTTAGCTCCAGACTGATATCACAGGAATGATCACCAGTATCTATCTCATATTCAGGGCAACTTCCAATCTCAGAGCAGCTGAGATGCTCCTAATATCTCAAATTGTAACTCAACATATTTTCCTATATGAGCAATGTCCAAAATGTGTTTTGGGGAACTCTAGTTTTGGGTGCTAATATCTGTTACACAGTGAAAGGGTTTCAAAGTCAGAGAAGGTTGATGAATTCTCAATGGAACAATTTTAAGCAGTTTTCTTTCCTGCAGAACTTCTTAAAGCCTTTAATATGCAAATGTACATTATGAATCTCTGAGTGGGATATATGATATGCTGTGTTTCCCAAACTTATTTGGCCTGAGAACTTTTTTCCTTGAAATTTTCTTAAGGGAATATTGTTCTGTGAAATATATTTTGTCTTAAAGGAACATACTTAACTCTCGTGGGTTAGGCATGGGTTCTTGTGAAGTGACGCAGGGGTCTATGGAACGTAGGCATTGTTGTTCTAGTGGGACAATGCATTCTAAGTTCTACAACTGCATTTTTGGAAGACAGCAGGTTGTGAAGTGGACAACAGCATGTAAGAGCCTTTCAGCTATGAACTGTGTGACTATCCAGAAAACAGAGGCAGATGACCACGTAGAAGATATATGAGATTGTAGGTCAGAAGAGCTGGTACCTAGTTTCAACTTTACCACTATCGGCTAGGTATTTCTGAGCAACATTTAACATTGTGCCCTCAGTCTCTTCACCTATAAAATGGAGTGATTAATGACGGTGTTGAAATAAATATAAATAACACCTGTTAACATATCTCACTGGAATTTTAGGATGATCTAATGACAAGATGGCACAAAACAGCATTTTGAAAACAGTAGGCTTTTCTTAGTAAGTATATACTAAAATACCATACTAGTGCTTAAGTAACTTAGTTTTACAATAGGGGCAAGTACAAAAACCCAGAGATAACCTTCAAACTTTTTCTTTTCCTCCCCCAAACACTTCAAACCAAATTATTCTCCCCAACACTGGTAATAACAAATAATCCGTAGGTTTTAATTTCAGTTTTTTTTTTTCTCTTTCTAGATCTCTCTGGTGAAAGGAAGCGCAGTGGCCAAGACAAAAATGGCATCAAGGAAGAGAAGTAGAAATCCTCCATTTAATAAACTGCATAGGCAAGATAAGAGAGGTCACTGTCACATTTGAGTTTCAAGTGAGGTCTGATTGATTTGGAAACAACACAACTGGGGCAAAGCCCATCCTCAGATTGTCAGGCAACTTGGGATCCAAAGTTATTAGTTATCACTTAACATTCCCATTGGTAAAAACTAAGAGCATACGTCTGTTGACAAAGCCTAAAATGTCATTTGTGACACCATGAACAGACCATTTCACAAAAAAGCAGGAAATATTCATTACCCTTGCTTCCCTCTGGTGGAATGGCAGAACTTGTCACTGGTTCACGGGCAATAGCAACACAGGTCTGTTTCTTGGGCCTCTCAGCTTCAGGACTCAGAGTCTATCTCACAGCATTCTGGGTATTCTTGAGCAATATTCAAACTTTCTGGTTCAGAAACTGACTTAGAGGAGGGGAACTCTGTGTAACCTTTTCAAATGTAATTTATCTGGAAGATTCTGGTATGGTAAGCCTGGGTTAGCAATTAAGTTTAATTCCTTGCTCTATTTGTTTGAAATGGAACCTGCAGCAAAAGTGAATGTGCTGTGCTGGCACATGCATTTTTAAAGTAATCTCCATTGTTTATTACTGTTCGATAGAAATCATGGAGGAATGTGGGAAGGTGAATTATGAAGGCAAACATGTGTGAGAAAGGGCACTTCCTGATCATAGTCACATGTGGATTTACATTTAGTGGCTACTTGGGGAAGGGGAGTCTTTCTGTAGATAACACAAATTAGCATCTAATTTAGCAATATTTTCTTTGAGTTATCTGGTTGCTTCTTCTTATCAGAAACTGTACTCTGAATATTCCTTTTTTCTTTTTTTTTTTTTTACTTTTATCATTTGATGTGAAGAAAGTAACATTGTATGAGCAAGCATTGCTTACAGGGAACTCTTTCCTAATTGTTTTATTGTATATTACTATATTTGTTGTCTTTCCTCTTAAACAAAGGATCACAAAGAATATTATACAAAGTCATCATTAATCTGAATACATGGTGAACCACTTGTATGCCATTTGGTAGGTATAATTATCCTTGGTTTTATCCATAGTGGTTCAATGTTAAAGAAGGCTCACTAGAACCCAAGGACCCTTTACTTCTCTGCTTTAGGTTCTGCCTTGGCCACTTAGCAAGTGACACAAGTTTTAGGCATTAGATTGGATTTGTCAACAGTGAATTAATTAGCACACATTTCATGTTGTGATTAAGGACGGAGAGCAAATGAAAGACAGAAACAGGATTGAGAAGAATGGAGGGAAACAGGTTATTTCATCTTTCAAACATAAACTTCTGTGGAAGGAAGCTTCTTGGTGCTCATTAGGAATATAAGGCTCTATACATGCATGGAAGAATGGGGAGCAAAAGGAATTTCAATTTTGTTTTCATGAAATTTGACCCAGAGTTGAACAAAGAGAATTCTAAAGCTTTTGCATATGCCATTACTGGGGGGGTGGGGGAAGGAACATCAATATCCCCCCCCCCCCCCCCCCCCCCCGCTTCTCTGGTATTGCTTCAACAAAAAGAATTATTGAAATGGAACTTGTTCAGGTTTTTTATAAATCAAAATGTCAACAAATACAAGCACTAGTCTAGTTACAACAAGGGACTGTAGTTTACAGAATAAAACTAAACCTGTTTCTTCTTTTTTTTTTTAAGCTCTACAAAGAACACATTGTTTATTCTTGTGGAAAAACGTCATGTAAAGAAGCTCTCTGTCAGGTAGTCTATTTTTATTTAGTAGTTTCATAACTCAATTATCATGTTCCCCTCTGCCTAATAATTAGCATATGCATAGTAACAAGGCTTGAAAACCTGCTCTTTTCCCCACTGTGTGTCAGTTAAGTTTCCGAGGTGTTTGGAGAACGGGTTGTGCCTGTGTAGGTGAGTCCTCTCTCCCTGCTGCTCTGGCAGCTTGCCCCTGTGTAGTGTTGAGGGTCAGCTTTTGGAGAAAGTCCCAGCCAGAGGCCTGAGCAGGGACTTCCTGCCATCTGGAACAGTCTGGAGCACAATGAAAGATGTCAGCAAGAAGTACTCAAATGACTCCCCTCCAGTTCCCCAGGGATGAGCAGTATTTCCCCCAGTTCCATGATTGGGGAAATTTAACCGTCACTACCAGTAATTTGATGCACAAATTTTGAGCTCTGTATTTGGTTGCCTTCCATGCTCTGGTTTTTGTGGCTGCTTATCACCTTTTGAATGTTTTTTCTATGTTTGAGGAATTCCCCATAGCATGAGTCCTGCCTGCGCGTCACATAAGCCCTAATGCATTTTCCCAGCTTCTTTTATTTTTATTTTTAAAGATTTTATTTATTTAACAGAGATACAGCCAGCGAGAGAGGGAACACAAGCAGGGGGAGTGGGAGAGGAAGAAGCAGGCTCCCAGCAGAGGAGCCTGACATGGGGCTCGATCCCAGAACGCTGGGATCATGCCCTGAGCCGAAGGCAGACGCTTAACCACTGTGCCACCCAGGCGCCCCCCCTCCCAGCTTCTTTTATAGCAAGGACGCACAACTGTGACCTAGGTGCAGGCAATCCACCTTGCTTGTAAGAGAAATTGTTTTGGAAGAGAACAATGAGAGGAAGTAGATGCCTTATAGAATACATTTTCTGACAAAAGTGGCAGTGGAGGCTTCTGGCTTTGGAGGGAGGATGGTGATGGAGGTTCCAGCATTCACTGTACAGTAGTAACAGTGAACACTGAGATGAGGGGTTAGGGGCACAGAGGACTTATCTGGCAATTGTGATGGATGTAGCGTCTAAGACCAACATCTTTACAACAAGATCATCTTTACAACAAATAAAAAAAAAAAAAAGAAATTTAAAGGCATCTAATGTAATTGTTCATTAGACACATACATTCTGAAAATCGAAGCATTTAACTTTGTTGGATTCTTTTAAAGTTATGACAACTTTTAGGGATAACAAATTTTAAATGCATTATTTTCCAAAGGCAAGTAATATAGCTTGTGAGAAATAAACTCAAAGACCAAGGTGTTTGTGGGAAACTGGTGAGGCAGAGCTACTCTTCACATGTTTTGGGGGGCACATTCAGGTTTACATTTAGTTTGGATATTGTCATTTACCCATTTCAGAGATTCTTTCTCTCTTTTTCTACCCTTTTCTCACATCTGTATTATGGCGCTAGTCTGGTTTTACCTAAGGTTGGATGGACAGGGCTTCTCTGGTATACAGCCTGGCATCTAGGGAGGGAAGCAGAACCCCACTAGTTGGGGTAGGTACAGGAGCTACAGTGAGACTGCAATAAAGCTCCTAGTGTGAGAGAGGAGCAGAAAAAGCCATCCAAATCAGGGAAAAATAGATTTTTTGAAGTAAAGGCTATTTATTATTTATTTTCTAAATAATTTGCATAATACAAGAAAAATATTTGTTAATGTGTCAGTTTAAAAACTATAAGTCATTATTTGCCTGTGGTAATGGATCTTTTTTAAAAATAATTTTTATAGATTTTATTTATTTATTTGACAGAGAGAGAGAGAGCGCGTGTACAAGCAAGGGGAAGTGGCAGGCAGAGGGAGAGGGAGAAGCAGGCTCCCACAGAGCAGGGGGCCTGATGTGGGGCTTGATCCCAGGACCCTGGGATCATGACCTGAGCCGAAGGCAGATGCTCAACCGACTGAGCCACCCAGGCACCCCTGTGGTAATGGATCTTAACCACAGTTGACGTTATGGAAAACCAAAGTTTGAAGATCTGCTTGGAGAATATTAGTAGGCTCCTTTTTTTCAGGGAAAAAATCATTATAAAATATTTTCTTAGCCAGAATGACACACTACAACTGTATTACTGTGAGATGACAAATTTATGGAATCTAAATCAGTAAGTTTTAACCATAGAGATAAATTCTGAGGGATGAGGAATTTTTGAACTCAGTACACAGTACTAAGTTACAGGAATCACAATGAAAGATCTTCACTATTTTCTGTCCCTTGCTCTGCTGTAATGTTGAAAAAGACTGATACCCTATGGGCACCTGGGTGGCTCAGTCAGTTAAGCATCTGACTTCAGCTCAGATCGTGATCTCGGGGTCCTGGAATCCAGCCCTGCATCAAGCTCTGTGTGGGGGCTCCACACGTAGCAGGGAGTCTGTTTGTCCCTCTCCCTCCGCACCTCTTCCTGCTTGTGCTCTTTCTCTCACTCTCAAACAAACAAACAAACAAACAAACAAATAAAATCTTTAAAAAAAAAAGAAAAAGAATGATAATTCTAAACTCTTATGAGCCATTTTTTTCTTTAGTCATTTCATTGGTGTTAAAAATTATCTCCCCTTCATCTTGTATGTTGTGCCATAATTTCTACATTATGGTATTCCTGTTATGAGTACTGTTCAATTATTAATGACTCAAGAGAGGATAATCTAAATGTTTTGGAAAAGGTCCCTGAGGTAATTCTGTAACTGACCGGATGGAGAAAGGAAACCACAGTTGACTTCCACCGTTCAGGAGCGCTCTACGTCAGTTTCTAATGTTCTAGATTCCATGAAGCTATGTGATTGCTTTATACATTTTATTAATTCTGTGATTTCCACTATGCATGCAGAGAGGTAGGAGAACAATGTCCTTACATTAATATTATTTTTTCTGATTTTTTTTCTTTTAGTTCCCACTGGTATTTTATTACTAGTAAATAATTTTAAACTCAGTTTTGAATTCTTCCTTTTCCAACACTGTTTTAGTATTTCTGTAATTCTGAAAATAGCACTTGTAAGGGGAGAAGATATAAAGATATGGCTGGAGTGGTATAGATTTAGTTCTACCAAGGCCAGGAAGATGGTCCGGTCTGTCTTTGAGCTCCATCCAAACGCTGATGTGCAGGTGTGGGATGCACAGGGAAGGACACGCTACCTTTCAAAGAAGGACATGCTACCCAGCCATGGGAAGTGTCAGCATCTTCAGGGATGCCTCAGCTGCTAAGAGCCACCTCTCCAGAGATCATGTCCTCCCCGAGGCAGCTCTCCTCAGATGAGTGAGACTAGAGGTATAAGAGCCAGGCCATTTTGGCAGGACACAAGACACACTGATGGATAATATTTGCTCTAGAGATCTCTACCAGATTGGCTGAGGCTTCGTCCCGCATGCGTGGGCTGACTTCTTTCTTTGTACAATCTTACTTCTCCTTTCCTTTCACAGACATGATGATGCCTAGTGAACATACTGTATTTCACACTCAGCTCAGACTCTGCTTTCAGAGAACCTAGCCTTCAACAGCAGGCAAGTTCCATAGGATCTGGAGGCTTTTCCAGTCAAGGTCTAAATGATCTAAGACAGAATTTTGAAACGTTCCTTATCCTGAATCTATCTATATATCTTTTTAAAAAATAATTTTTTCTTTTGTTTGGTTGTGGTTTTAATTTTTGGTTTATTTTTGTTTGTTTGGGGAATTTTGTTTGTTTGTTGGGAAGAATTCTAGGAAGCACTTTATACATTAAAAACCTGAAAAGAATAAAATGTTGACTTCCCCAACAACTTCCATCATTATAGATAAGATGTATTCTCATTGAAAAATAAAATTGGTTCTATCACATGAAGTAATTTATAGTTAAAGGACTTGTACTGAAACATAAGGAGTAAATTCTCTTTTTTTCTGTGTGAAATCTATGGATATTTACTTTCAATCTTCTAAGAAGTTGGTCAAATAGATAATCTTTGCCCAATCTTATGAAATGGACACACAGTCCCAGTTTCCACTGTTCTCCATCTCCAGATCATGTATGATTCTCCCTTCTCCACTCCTTATTGCATCCAGCTTGAGTCAGTCCTTCATCAGTTCCCACTTGGGTCCTTAAAATAACCCCTCCACTTGCCTGCCTCCATCCACTCTTCCATCTCTCCTTCACAAAACTGTCAGAGTGACTTTTCTAAACTGCAAATCTGAGCAGAAAATTTGCTTAAAATCCTCCAGTGGCTTAAAATCCTCCAGTGGCTTCCCAAGGCTACTCGAGGATTTAAAACCCAGTCTTTTTCATAGTACTCATACAAACTCTTCATGAGTCAGTCTTTGCTTACTCTCCAGCTTTATCTCCACAACTATCTCCCATCTTTCCACTTCAGGCAAATTCCTTGTAGCTTCTGAAACGTCCATGATCTCTCTTCTCTTTCTGCCCTTGTACCTGTACCTCCCTTTGTTGAAATGCCCTTCCTTATGGTTTTTAAATTAATTTTTTAAAAATTTAGCTAAGCTTTATTTTTTAAAAAGATTTTTATTTGTTTGAGAGAGTGCACACATGCACATAGTGGGAAGGGGCAGAGGGAGAGGGACATGCAGACTCCGCACTGAGCATGGAGCCCCACACGGGGCTCAATCTCACAACCTTGTGATCATGACCTGAGCTGAAATCAAAAGTCTGGAGCTCAACTGACTGTGCCACACAGGTGCTCCAAGCTAAATCTTATTCCACAGTCCAGGCTCCATGCAAACATCAAGCAAGCTCTAGGGAGAAGTAGTCTTCCACGTCCCCAGAGTACCCATTGCCACTAACATCTTTCATACCACCGTAAGACCATACTGAAATATAAGACTGTTACATTCCTCTTTAGATTATGAGCTCCTCAAAGAAAGAAACTTTATCTGTAAATCCTCAGCACTTAGCACAGTGCCAAGCTCAGGATAAGTCCTTAGTAAAGTTTTGTACCTTTCTTTTATGGTAGCTACTGCTTCTAACAGATTTTTGCATCCCCTCCATTGCTTAGCAAAATACTGTATTGCTCAATACTACATACTGTAGGTGCTCAATGAATGTTTGTTGAATGGATAACTGTATTGCCATTGTTGTAAGTATTACCATTCTACCTTCAATAAATGCTTAAAAGATTCCAAATACCAGGAGTAGCTTAGAAAAACATTTTAAGTGTTGATTGACCAGTGGAAATCTCTGAAGATTTTATTTCACTCTAGAGCAGTTGCCTAAACCATGAACTACAAGCTAATAGTATTCACAGGAGAGAGACTTTGTCTATTTGCCTAGACCGTCTGTGATATTAGCTATGCAAATAAATATTTTGATTGTTCATTTGGGAGAAGAGGATTACTTGATGACTGTCTTGAAGTATACGCAGGCTTATTATGAGGAGGAAGATGACTTAATTTTTTTCCCATCGCATTGCCGATTCAATGAGGAAAAGTACTTAACATTGTATTAACAGTTAAAGATAAGAATTGCTTTGCTGGAATTAAGGAACACTGTGGAAACTCCCTCTTTGCAGGTGTGACTAAATGACATCTAAATTCTTGTTTCCACCTTTGCATCCATGAAACGTGAAATGATGTCATCACAGTGACGAACTGCCACCAATACAGAAAGGCTGTTGAATTAGGCATTACATTCCCTAGTTACTAAATTCAGAAGAAACAGCAGATACATGCTATTAATACAGGACCATCGTGGGCTCTGCTGAAGAATCACAGTATTATCCCTGTAGTTATATCTCAGTGGGAAGACAAGACCCAGGAAAAGTTAAGTTCTAGTAAAAGGCAGCTTATTTTATGTGATATAAATTACAAGAGCAGAGAATTCAAAAGAGTCAGGAGTTGGAGAGGAGTAGGGAAAGTCACTCAGGCAAGGGGAACTGCACGTACAAAGTCATACAGTGTTGACAGATGTGCTAGGTATATTTGAGAGGTAACAGACCACGTAGGGCATACACCAACTCTGAGGAAGAAAACATTCATAAACATTCGCGGAGCACTTATGATACGCCAAGCTCTTTGCTAGACTCAGTACACACATTTTTTCATTCAATCCTCATAATAACCCTACCATATAGGAGTACCATCTCAGTGTACAGCTGATAAAACCGAGGCACAGAGAAGTTACGTGACTTGGCTAAAATCCAAAAGCTAACGATGGAGCAGGGAATCCAGGTTGTCAGACTTCAGCTACTGGTACTAAAATTTAATTCCAGAAACATTAATAATCACTTCCCAAAGGCAAGGTACACACTGAGGTAGGAATTGTAAGGCTTGAAAGCAGGGAAATGTCTTCTTCAACGATGTATTCATATAAGGCTCAACATGTAAGTATTGTGAAAGCATCTGTGAATGGATAGGCTATTTTCAAAGAGTATATACTCTGGTAGGGAAAACAGACATCCCTAAATAACTACAACAGACTGAAGGCTGTAGGTGCTACTGAATCAGATTGGATAGAAATCTGAGGGGAGAGAAAGTTATCCTATAAGCAGTGAGGAGGCACTGAGGTTTTTGAGCAACAGAGGGACATAATGAAAGCTTATTACTGAAAACTAATCTGCTGACTGTGTGCCACTTGTTTCCTTATTGTCAGCAAGACTAAGCCACTTGGAACCACAAGTAAGTTAGATCTGTGTGACACAAAAGGGGAGAAAATATGTCTCTCTCTCATGTCCTGCTCACCAAAATTCTGCTAAATTAGTTTAGATGCTGGAACAATAAATTGGAGTCAGAGCAGAAGCCTAAAATCTGAAGGTATGCTGATGCTCTCTGTCCAATCGCTATTGTTTCTAAGAATATGAGGAGGCCCTGGGTTGGGGGGGGTAGGGTAGAGGGCTGGAAAGATTGTATGTTGCAAATATCTAAGAGAGCTAGGACCTGAGGTCACTCACGTATGACTCTTTTATTAGAATTATCCATTCATTCATCCAGTCAGCCACTGAATATTTGTTTATTGAGTGCCACTGGGAATCTGGTACTGTTCTAGATCTGAGGACACAGAGATCTAGTATGAAAAGAAGTACAAGAACAATGCCCCCATGGACTACACAAGCTAATAGAGTAATTCAAATTATAAACATTTTCAGATAGTGACACATGATGATAAAGCAAATAAAACAGAACAACAGGATGAAGAGTGAATGACGATGGGGGAGAAACACTTAGAAAGAACTCGTAGAGAGAAACTCTCTGTGGAAATGACATTCCATCAGACTTGGGTATGGGAAAAAAGACAAAGAGCCATGCAAAGAGCAGAAGAGAGAACATTCCAGGCAGAGGAAACAGCAAGGGCAAAGGTCCTGAGGTTGAAAGTTAGAGCAAGACATAGCAAGAACAGTAGGCTTGGGCCATTAGCCACATTCAGAACTCTGAATAGCATACCTGAAATACTTCCTTTTCAAATATTACATCACTAAAATATTTTATTTTATTTATTTTACTTTATTTTATTTAAGATTTTATTTATTCATTTGACAGAGAGAGACAGCCAGAGAGAGAGGGAACACAGGCAGGGGGAGTGGGAGAGGAAGAAGCAGGCTCCCAGCGGAGCAGAGAGCCTGATGTGGGGCTCGATCTCAGAACGCCAGGATCACGCCCTGAGCCGAAGGCAGACACTTGATGACTGAGCCACCCAGGCGCCCCTCACTAAAATATTTTAACAATTGACAATTTGATGATTCTGGTTATTAACTTTCTTCTTAATATCCAATTAAAAATTTCCATCTGAAAAAAATGAATACTAAAAAATTAGAGTATAAAATGACAACAAAAAGGAAATAAAGGGTCTTAATAAGGAGTCAAAAATATGGATGAAGGGTTTTAGACGATCACCTTGCTGAGGGGGGTGGCGGTGACGGTTGGAAATGAAAGGCTGAAAATCATGTACTATTTATTAATTTAATAAATCTGTCTTGATGTCAATGTAATCGAATGTTGCCACAAAATAATGGTCTCCTGCTGCCACATAAATGTTGAGGCCAAGCTCAGATGTTTATTTTCAAGACAGGAGACATTGATCCTTCACTAATAGAATATTACAAGTTTATTTCTATTATGCTAAGTAACCAAAGTTGATTTCATTTTTTGATTTGATGGATGTTGGTGCTGTCAAGAGTTCAAAATGGTCTGGGATTAGGAGGCCATAAGGATGATTTTTTTTCCTAATTAGGCATCCTTGGATTTCATTCTAACATAAAATCAATAAGAGAAAATTTTAGGGATACTTAGTCTCTGGGATCCTTCTTCTGATGCTCCAGGGAATCCAACTGTTTGGCACAAGATTGTTTTCTCCTGGGATTAAAGATACTCTAAAGCCAGACAGTGAGTGAATTGGATGGGGGCCCCACCCAATTGGAAAGGCAACAGGAAAAGTGATGAGGGGAAAAAGACAGCTACAACAATAGAAGGAGGAAGTGGAGCCAAGAAAAATAAGAGGAGAAGGAAAGGTAACAGTGAACTACAATAATCCACCAGGAAAAGAAAATCACATAGGAAAAACCCCCCCAAAAAACAAAACCCAAAACAACAACAACAAAAAACAACCCCCAAAGGAATTACAATCTACTTGTTTAGATGAAGAGGACAGACTTTGACCATTTCCAGATGTAGGACACACATTTACAGTGATCCAGGGACTGGAGGGTGATGTAATCCAGCGATCCAAGTCTCCATTTTCCTAAGCAGAATGTAAATAAAAAAAAAAAAGATCTTGGTTTTCAGGTTTTATCTATCACAGATTTCAAAGCCACATTGATCTGGGAAATGTGATTAACTGAAAGGAATGAACAAGGTGAAGACTGGAAAGAAGACATGACCTGAGCAATCTAGGAGGAATATGGAGAACATGTATCTCTCTTAAATAGCAAGAGAAATAGATTCATACCAAATCACTTCTTTTTTTAATATCCTATAGTAAACCAAGGTATTCACTTTACGATAGTCAAAATGGGAGGAAATGATGAATTTGATAAAGGCCAAAGCTGAAATAAAGCAGGGTGTGGCTTGGTGTTTCTGATTTTGTCTCATCAGGAGGTTAGGTCTAAGAACAGAATTCATTGCTGCTTACCATGCTGAAGCAAGATCCCATAAACCCTGCTTGAGTGGTCCTGCCGGTATTTAATCTAACCCGAATTCACAAAGAAGTTTGTACGTCTAGAATCATAGTACATGAAAAAGTAAATATTAAGGGGCAAGTGTGGTTGAAGGATCTCTGTATGGAATTCTGAGAAGGCCTGAAGAGATAGGCTGCAAAAGTGTGAGTCACAATCCTGTTGTTCACCTGTTGTGTGAACCAGCAAAATTTGTGAATAATAATACCTACCGCAAAGGATTATGGAGATTGCTGAGTGAGATACTCTATGTAAAGCACATTACATAGTGTCTGGCCCATTGTAAAGCTTGGTAAATATTTGTGTTGTTAATACCTAAGAAGTCTGTGGTGTGGTTTGCAAGAACTGAAATCTTGTGTAGTTGAACCATATAACATTGCTGAACAATCAAACATTTCTTTTTAAAATCTTTTTCTTAAAAGGTTTTATTTATTTGTCAGAGAGAGAGAGGGAGAGGGAGAACACAACTCTAGCAGGCAGAGGGAGAAGCAGGCTCCCCGATGAGCAGGGAGCCTGATGCAGGATTCAATCCCAAGTTCCTGGGATAATGACCCCAGCCGAAGGCAGATGCTTAACCGACTGTGCCACCCAGGTGTCCCACAATCAAACATTTTCCAAAAAGATTTTATTTATTTGAGATATGTATGTATGTGTGTGTATATATATATATATATATAGAGAGAGAGAGAGAGAGAGAGAGAGGGAGAGAGAATGCACAAGCAGGGGTAGGGGCAGAGGGAGAAGGAGAAGCAGACACTCCACTGAGCAGGGAGCCCGATGCAGGGCTCAATCCTAGGACCCTGAGATCATGACCTGAGCTGAAGGCAGCTGCTTAACCAACTGAGTCACCCAGGTGCCCCTCAAACATTTTTGACTTACAAGTATAGCAGTTTCATGCATTTCAATGTAGTATGTTTCCATGAAACTTCCTTATTTTTCTCACCATTGTCTTTTGTCAGGGAAAGGGAAGGGGGGAAGAGAGGAAGAACACATAAAAGAAGGAATGGAAAGATGGGAGGTTATGTAGTAAAGCCCTTTGGAGCATCTGGCACAGGATAGAAACCAAGGAGATATAGTCCTGTTCCCCTTCTCCTCCCCTGCTCTTCCACCTCCTCTCACAGCCCTTTAGTGAGCTCTCTTGGTCTTTAGGAGGTTCTTGAGATACAGATGTGACATATGTCTCCTTCTGCCACAAATGACAAATGCTCTTTTTTTTTTTTTTTAAAGAAAAGATTTTATTTACTTATTTGACATAGAGAGAGCATGAGCAGGGGAGAGGTGGGAGGAGAGGGAGAAGCAGACTCCCTGTTTAGCAGGGAGCCCGATGTGGGACTCCATCCCAGGATGCTGGGATCATGACCTGTGCCAAAGGCAGATGCTTAACTGACTGAGCCACCCAGGCCCCCACAGATGCTCTTTTAAAATAAAGAAAACAACCAAACTATAGAACAGAGCTGGTAGCTCCTAAAAGGACACAAGAGCCAAGATAAGAACAAAGGAAGCAGTGCAGGAAAGTTGTGATATAGGGATAACTCTTCCGGAGGCATGGGAGAAAGTACCCACAATTGGATTCTTCCTTGACCACCCTTCTCTTCAGGCTACTTACTTTCATTACCAGAGCGAGCTCTTTTTCTACCTCCCTCCTAGAATATGAACCAGACAGAAAAGCCAGAGTAAATGAATACAGATCGCTGAAGCCTCTAATTTCTAGGCGCCTTAGCCTCAAATGTTATGCCAAAGAAGAATATTCTATGGGTCAGTGTCATTGGCCAAAACTCTCCTTAACCCAGAGCAGCAACTTTAACAAAGCAATAGCTTTAGCCCTAAGTAGTGTCCACAGAATCAGAGGCAGTGATTAAGGTTCTCCTCAAGAACAAAAACAATCCCATGAGTGTTAGGGGAGGATAAGGTAGGAGGTAAGCATAGAGCAGTAGTAGCAGACCATAACACCAAAATGTATTATTTCTTAACTTCCTTAACACTGGCCCCCGATACCATAGACAACTTGGGTCTTAGAAGCTGGGTGAGGCTAATGGAGATTTGCCATGAAGTAGTCAACAGCTCAGCACCATGTGGCAGGGAATCCTTTTATCCTCTGCTTCAAGAATTTAGGTCCAAGAAAAATACCTGAAGAGTTTGGAAAGCTGATGATAATGAGATTATAGAATTATTTGACGAATCTGGTTTGTACGTGTATAATCTAATGACAACAATGCTAGCAGGTAGCAGTTACTACCACAGAATACTTATAAATCTTCAGGTACTGCCATTTTTAGATGGAACCCACCTGGTTTCAAAGGCTGTTTGAGTACCCCTGACTAAAATGTTTGACGTACCTCTATACCACTGGCAAGTATACATGACCTTGGTAAGATTGTTTCTATCATATAGCTTATTATTGGCAATGGCTATATTCAGAACCTGTCTTAAATATATTCTTAATACAGCTAAAGAAGTTAAAAATGTATCCTAATCCCATATACTTAAAACTACTTGAAGATAATTAAAACACAATAGTGGCATAATTTGTCACCTTCCTTTTTTGCCATACTTCATTGACAGGACCCAATTATGTTGGAAAATTATGAAAAACAAATGTAGTAGGTCCCCCCCCCCATGTTTCCATTCTCAACAGAAGGAAATGACACTGCATGGAATGTTGCACGGCCTCCTTCTTCAGACTGGGGCTTTTGTCAAATCCAAGAGTGCAAAGAAATCATTGGCATAACCTTAGGAGGTGGAAAACCATTGTGAAGATTTAGGAATGCACTAAAAAAATATAGTAATACTTTTGAATAAAGAATACTCTTTGGCACATTTCCTATTACATAACTTTCAACATTTAATGACAAAAATCCAGCCAGTGAATACTGCAACACTTAGAATTTGTTTTGCAAAATGTGCTAAAGTGTGTGAAATTGCAATACATGGTATCCCTACTTTTTTCACTTTCCATCATCTTCAGCTTATGTATGATTTTTTTATAACAGGACTATTTTTTTTTTCCAAGCTACTAAATTTCAAATCTTGATGGTGCTAAAAAAGGCTAGGCACTCTAGAGAGATGGAACTGTTTAGAACCAGTAGTTCTGTACACTGTCTCTCCTAACCCATTGGTAAAAGTTTATGAATAGCTAAGTTGGGACTTTAAAAATCTAGGGCAATAGGTTAAAAAAAAAACAGTCATTGCCTCAGATTAACTGATGTTAAACCAATAACAGTGTCAAATAATGTTAATTTGAGGCCCCACTTCATTTATTATTCTGGTATAAGAGACCACATTGCATAGTATTACTGTTGTAATGACTGTGTTCATTGAATTACTTTGGTACATAGCATGTAAGCACTTTGTGAATCTAAGCATGCTAGTCTCTTGTGCTCGGGAGTGAAGTTTCATACAGTAGTCTGAGTGACAAACATCTCAGAGCTTGCTCACATTCCTCTGTGGAATAGTCACTTTTGAGAGAAAGAGGTGCGGCTTCGTGGTCTGAGAACAGGACTGTCAGCCAGGAACACAGAGTTCTCATCCTGGAACTATTTCTGTTTTCTTTATGGACCAGATCATGCTCATAAATCTTTCTAGGACTCAGTTTACCCAGTTAAAAAAGCTGGTTAGGGAAATATAATTAATAGGGATACACTTAGTATTAATAAATGGGTATCTGTTAAACGATTTGAAATGAAAAGAGGTATGAATGTACGTAAGGAGATTTTTTTTTTATGAGCTAGTTTATGAAACAAATAAATAATAGAAAAATTTCATCCTTTGGAAAAATTACCCCAAAACAAGAAAATTACTTTTAATGAATTTTAATGTTTAAATAGTTTATTTTTATTTTTCTAAATAAATATTTTCTACTCTAAATGTTTTTCTTTCTTTTTTTCTTTTTTAAGATTTTATTTCCAAGGAATCTTTACACCCAGTGTGGGGCTAGAACTCACAACCCTGAGATCGAGTCTCATGTTCCACTGAATGAGCCAGCCAGGCGCCCCTAAATGTTTTTCTTTTTAAAGTTAACATGCCAAGTATTCTATGTGATGCATATAATTAAATTCATCATTAACTTCTATTTAAACATAAAGAAGTAGTTTCTTTGTTCTATATAGCAAAGGGAAATCTTTTCTGAAGTTCTATGCACTAGGAGAATATGGACATTATTAAACTTAATGTTTTACAGAAAAAATTAAGATCAAAGAGATGTATGTATAGTCAATCTAGAGCTTTAGCAGGGTGGTATAACAAACTGCCTGGTTTAAATTGATAAAGACTTCTTCTAAGAATAAAATGCAGGTTCTAAAAAAAGGCAAAATTGTGCATATGTACACAAAACTGGGAAAGGCGGAAAAAAGACCTAATGAGTGAGTAATTGTGGTGTTCTGTATCTGAAAGAATAAGGTGAAAAGGAAAAAAAAATTAACTTCAAATGCAAATGTTTCATTCTGGTGGCTCAGCTAGTCAGCATTCCCCTACCCTAAATCCAGCTCCTCAAAATTAATCAGCCTTATGTGTGAGGTTAAAAACAAAACAAAACAGTTACTTCTAAAAAAATATATTGTGGTTCTTTACAAAAAGATTTAAATCTCCTCTCTTCCCCTTTCTTAAAAATGAAAACAAAGCAATGGATCTTCAATTCCGTGCCTGGGATCTCAAATTTGGCTGTGAATATGTGTTTCAAATCTCATTAATTACAATATTGGCCCCATGAGATACAGTTGCTGATGCAAAGAACACTCTTTGTACTCAAAATAATTTGAACAAGGGCAAAGAAGCATTTTACTTACATGTGTAAACATTAAGAGGAAAATAAAACAGAGATGGTTCAGATAGCTGCTGAGATGTTTTAATGATAATTGATCTGACTACCACTGAAGCTTTAAGGTTACCATGTATAGGAATAGTCATGTTTTCACTTAGTGTATTTGTTGGATAATAATGCTCTTATGAAGTTAACTCTGACATTAACTTGGCAAGTTCTGAACTAAGACCTTTTAGCATTTTATTCCTTCTAGACACTAAGACCAAATTGTTCTGAATTCCATACCCAACTGTGCAGATCTATTATTTATTTTTTAAATATCAGAAAAGATGCCATTACTCAAAGGACTCTTCCATGTAATAAATCTGAGTAAAAACTAATCAAATGAATAAATGGCAGCAGTAGACAGGAAATGGCCTCTCTTGTTTTCTCTTTGTTTTTCTTTCTCTTTAGGAAATACTAAATTAAACCATAGCTTCTTGTGGTCTTGTACTATAAGAACACATGTGGTCATACATTTTCATCCTATTAGCAAATTTGTTGGCTCAGTGGGTAGAAAATAAAGTCCTCTGCAAAGATGTCTTAATGCCTTACACGGGGAGGGACATCTGCTATGTATAACCACAACCTAAAAATCTTGCTCTGAGATCTGATGGTGTCCATTGGCTGCCTTTAAACGGATACTGAAGGGGTGCCTGGGTGGCTCAGTCAGCTAAGTGTCTGGCTTTGGCTCAGGTCATGATCTGGGGGTCCTGGGATCCAGACTCACATCTGGCTCCTTGCTCAGCAGGAAGTGTGCTTCTCCCTCTCTCTCTGCTCCTCCCCCCCTGCTCATGTTCTCTCTCTCTCTCTCTCTCTTTCTCCCCCTCTTTCTCAAATAAATAAATAGTCTTTTAAAAAAATAAATGGATACTGAAGAACAGAGTTAAGCAGCCCGAGTTACATAAAAGAATCACTTGGAGCTTACAAAAAATAGTTGCCTGTGTCCATCCACAAAGTTTCTGAGTTAGTTCGTTTGGGGTGGGGTCCCAGACCTTGTATTTAAAACAAAGCCAACCGAAAAATAAATCCCCCTAGGGTAATACTAATGTGCCATGACTAAGAACCACAGAGAATCCCAACACCAGTGCAAGGATAATAAGTACTTTGTTTTTAGATAACAGTACAAAGCCCACTCTAGGTCTTTAATGGAAGATTTACTTTAGTCCAAGTGTGGGCAGGAGCACGGATTGCAGCGGCCATAGCTCTCTCCTTGACTGCACTGTCTAAGCAGTCACTTATAGGGAGTGTTCTCTGGGTCATGGAGTCTTAAGATGCTGATAATTTTCTGGATTAAAGCCAATGGAAGTTGATAATTGAACAACAAATTACATATGCTAACTCTGAAGGCAGAGTCTGTAAACAGTGGCAGCCTTATACATATCTGAGCATTTTGAGCAAAAGTTCATCAAAAGAGAGACTTACTCGCTCAGCATCACTCACTCTGGTTCTTCTGAGTCCATGAATGCCATGTCTCCACCACCAAATCACTATAGTTCATTGTCAACAGAAACAGGGATTTTGAATTAGAAATGCAAATTACTTCTCCTGGAAATTGTGATTTTTTTTTTCATTTTCTTCATCCTCACTTCTATGGGATGAATTTTTGTCCTTTTAATAAAAGCACTTTTATTTTTCTTAAGTCTTTCTATCATAATGACAGTCTTCTATTGTTTTTGCCATCTTCTTTTGCTATCATATTCTGTTTTCTTCATTTAATCCTATTTCTTTTATTCTTTCCTATCTTTTACACTTTACCTTTACAATTAAAAAAAATTCTCTAACACTAGAATAGCAGGTCCTTCTTCATTTTTCTCCAGTTTTTGATTTATGTTTCGTTGCCAACCCCTTTTCTCAGTCTCTCTTTCTTACTAACTGCCCTCCCGTAACCTTCTGTTGATGTTTCATTCCTATCATTTGCTGCCAATGGCCATACAAACCCATTTCTTTCCATTCCAGTTATCTCTCTAGCTCCATGTGCATTTTTAGGGTCCTACTACTAAAAGCTTAAAGCTCTATGTGAGAAATAGAGAGGTAGCTTTCCCAATTTAAATCCTATTTTCTCTGCCCTCCTATAGCTATTCCAGGTCTATTCATCCTTTCCTGATGTTTCCCCCAGTCTGACCCCCACCTGCACCCCTCTTCCTCTGTCACTCCCTATTTGATGCCCATGTCTTCTTTCTAACCACATTTGCACTCTGTCTGATTTTGCATCCAAGGATCTCCACAAGATAAAGGATGGAGTTCTACCGGGAACCAGATTGTGTTTCTGAAACTTTCTGCGCATTTACTGAAATGGAATTAGGGTCTTTGATCCAGAAATAGCCTTAGGCAGCCTTTCAGCTCTGGCACAACTTTGCACACCTTGGAGAAGGGTTGGGGCCTACCCTGATGGACAAGGACAGGGATGTCTTTAAAGGCCTTATGTGGCCCTTTCCACTTCAAATGTCAGGAAGAGTAGGCATCACCGACCAAGGCTGGAAAACCAGGCCAGGTGGGGATGCCTGGAGCCCTTTTCTGCAGCATTTCTGGCAAGGGAGCTGTTGCGTGGTGTGCCACAGGGCTCCAGGTGTACAGGGGCCAGGGTAGGGGGCCAGTGAGGCCCCAGGATTCACAGGCCATCTTTGGGAGGAGGCTCACCTCTAAAGAGGGGAGGCAGGCCCGAGGCAGGGTGTTCCCCGGGGAAGCAGGGCGCGGCCCTAGGGAACGAAGCGACGCCACCCCAGCGGCGCCGAGGGCCGGAGGCACAGTCCCTCCCCAGGAGGAAAGGCGAGTCGCTCCGGGTCGCTCAGACAGAAGGTCGAGGGAACAGCGCGTGTGTCCCTCGCCAGCCTTCCCTCTGGGAGCAGGGCGGGGGGG